>NC_041393.1:1158570-1181871 GCF_002162155.2 Triticum dicoccoides | reverse complement strand
AATGAACGATACTTGTCACACATCCATGCCATGGTCATCGTAGGGTATGCATGAAGTTTGGGATCATTTGATGGGACCGTCAAGGAAAACCAATTTTAGACTTGACCTCCGGCAGACCCGAACGGTCCTGCTTGTACATGGTGCATGTGGAAGCATGCATGAGATGACGCCAACTTTTGGGAGCATGTGGGCTTGGCCAATGTGGTCCCCTAGGAAAGGTGTGCACGAATTCGGACACAAAATGCATGTTGCGTCACGTGGGGGTAGTGTTGTAGGGTTTTGTCACCGAAAAACCCTAGAAAATGCACCGAGTGTCGCAAATGAACGATATTTGTCACGCATGCATGCCATGGTCATCGTAGGGTATGCATGAAGTTTGGGATCATTTGGTGGGACCGTCAAGGAAAACCAATTTCAGACCTGACCTCCGGCAGACCCGAATGGTCCTGCTTGTACATAGTGCATGTGGAAGCATGCATGAGATGACCCCAACTTTTGGGACCATGTGGGCTTGGCCAATGTGGTCCCCCAGACAAGGTGTGCACTAATTCAGACAAAAAACGCACGTTGCATCACGTGGGGGCAGTGTTGTAGGGTTTTGTCGCCGAAAAAACCCTAGAAAATGCATCGAGTTTTGGAAATGAACGATACTCGTCATGCATGCTTGCCATGGTCATCCTAGAGTGTGCATACAGTTTGGTCTGAATTGGTGAGACTGACAAGATAAACCTGCTTCTAGTACATGGTGCATGTGGAGGTATGCATGCGACTGTCCCAACCAGATTTGATTTAATAATATTTCAAGTATCAAACAGAAAATAAAATTTATAATTTGGAATGAAGAATTGAAATAAAATAGAACATTTTATCAGAATGAAGAAGTGCAATAGAACATAACATATTATCTTACATTTTGGAAATATTTCAAATATAAAGAAGAGAACAAATATTAGAATGAAGAAGTGAAATAAAACAGAACATTTTATCTTACAAACTAAAAATATTTCAAAAATAATAAAGATAAGAAATATTAGAATGAACAATTAAAATAAAACACCATTTTAGGTTATATTTCGTAAATATTATCAATATACAAAAGAGAACGAACAAATGAAATAAAACACAACAGAATTTGGCATATTTTTTAAATTTTAGTAAACACTTTTAGAAATAATATAGAAAAAAGAGATTTGATTTTAAATATTAGATATATAAACAAGAAAAGAAACAAAGAAAATATAAAACATATCAGCGCGCGGGTAAGGCTGCCCTTGGCCAGCCCGCCGGAATTGGGCCCAAGGCGGAGCTGCGCAGGGCACATCGCAGCGCACAGCCGTTGGGTGGTGGGAGTTTAGTCCCACCTCACCAAGCGAGGGAGCACCGCACCAGTTTATATACCTGGCTGCGACTCCCCTCACAAGCTCCTATCAATTGCAAGCAGTACATTGCCTAACTCTCGTCCCCTCTGCCCCGTGGGGCCTACTAGCAGCAAAGATATTCTGCACCACGGGCCTGCATCCTGGCCCATGCACGGCAGGGTTCCTAGTCGTATGCAGGCCATGGAGTATGAATTCTCCTGCTCTGGTAGGTGGGCACTTTTTTTGGCATATTGCCATGTTTATTGATCTTCAAATCACACACTAAATTATACACATGCTCACTTGCATTCAATACACATTTTTTTTTGCATATATGACAAGTTAATGTTTTGACCTTCAAGTCATCTAATAAATTTTTACACATGCTCACTTACATGTAATACACATGGATATTAATTGGATTTCAACAAAAATGAGGTCGTAGTGTATGAATTCTACTACCACATGCATGCCATGGTCATGGTACGGTGTGCAAAAAGTTTGGGATCTTTTGGTGGGACCGTCAAGGAAAACCTCTTCCAAACTTGCCCTCCGGCAGACCCGAATGGTCCGGCTTGTATATGGTGCATGTGGGGCATGCATGAGATGACCCCAACTTTTGGGAGCATGTGAGCATGGCCAATGTGGCCCCCAGGCAAGGTGTGCACGAGTTCGGACACAAAACACACGTTGCGTCACGCCGCGGCAGTGTTCTAGGGTTTTATCACCGCAAAACGCCTACAAAAATGCATAGAGTGTCGGAAATGAACGGTAGTTGCCAGGCATGCTTGCTATGTGATGACCCACAAGTATAGGGGATTTATCGTAGTCCTTTCGATAAGTAAGAGTGTCGAACCCAACGAGGAGCAGAAGGAAATGATAAGCGGTTTTCAGCAAGGTATTCTCTGCAAGTACTGAAATAAGTGGTAACAAATAGTTTTGTGACAACATAAATTGTAACAAGCAACAAGTAACAAAAGTAAATAAAGTGCAGCATGGTGGCCCAATCCTTTTTGTAGCAAAGGACAAGCTGGAACAAACACTTATAATAGGAAAAGCGCTCACGAGGACACATGGGAATATCGTCAAGCTAGTTTTCATCACGTTCATATGATTCGCGTTCAGTACTTTGATAATTTGATATGTGGGTGGACCGGTTCTTGGGTGCTGTTCTTACTTGAACAAGCATCCCACTTATGATTAACCTCTATTGCAAGCATCTGCAACTACAACAAAAGTATTAAGGTAAACCTAACCATAGCATGAAACATATGGATCCAAATCAGCCCCTTACGAAGCAACACATAAACTAGGGTTTAAGCTTCTGTCACTCTAGCAACCCATCATCTACTTATTACTTCTCAATTCCTTCCTCTAGGCCCAAATAATGGTGAAGTGTTATGTAGTGATGTTCACATAACACCACTAGAGGCTAGACAACATACATCTTATCAAAATATCAAACGAATACCAAATTCACATGACTACTAATAGCAAGACTTCTCCCTTGTCTTCAGGAACAAACGTAACTACTCACAAAGAATATTCATGTTCATAATCAGAGGGGTAATAATATGCATAAAGGATCTAAACATATGATCTTCCACCAAATAAACCAACTAGCATCAACTACAAGGAGTAATCAACACTAGTAGCAACCTACTAGCACCAATCCCGGACTTTGGGACAAGAATTGGATACAAGAGACGAACTAGGGTTTGGAGATGAGATGGTGTTGGTGAAGATGTTGATGGAGATTGCCCTCTCCCGATGAGAGGAGCATTGGTGATGACGATGGTGATGATTCCCCCCCGGAAGAAAGTATCCCCGGCAAAACAGCTCTGCCGGAGCTCTAGATTGGTTCCGCCAAGGTTCCGCCTCGTGGCGGCGGAGTTTCGTCCCAAAAGGTTCCTTTTTTTTTCTCATCGAAAGACTTCATATAGCAGAAGATGGACGTGGAGACCCACCAGGGGGCCCACGAGGTAGGGGGCGCGCCCTAGGAGGAGGGGTGCGCCCCCCACCCTCGTGAGCAGGGTGTGGGCCCCCTGGACTTCATCTTTGGCAAGGATTTTTCTTTATTTATTTTAAGATATTCCGTGGATTTTCAGGACTTTTGGAGTTGCACAGAATAGGTCTCTAATATTTGCTCCTTTTCCAGCCCAGAATTCTAGTTGCCGGCATTCTCCCTCCTTATGTAAACCTTGTAAAATAAGAGAGAATAGCCATAAGTATTGTGACATAACGTGGAATAACAGCCCATACTGCAATAAATATCGATATAAAAGGATGATGCAAAATGGACGTATCAACTCCCCCAAGCTTAGACCTCGCTTGTCCTCAAGCGAAAAGCCGATAACAATAAATATGTCCTCATGTTTAGAGGTAGAGGCGTCGATAAAAATAAAATACGGACATGAAGGCATCATGATTATTCTCATAACAGCAACATATATAGATTTTGTCATATAATTACTTATATTCTAGTGATTATCAATTCACAAAGCGAAAGTATGAATCAGAAACCTTATTGGGCACCAACAAACGATAACCTCAGTCATTGAAGCAATTGCAATTTATCATAACATCGGAAAGAGTCTATGTCAGAGCTAAAAAGCAAGTCCACATACTCAACCATCATTTAGTCCTTCATAATTGCTAACACTCACGCGATACTTGTGGTTACAGAGTTTTAGTCGGACACAGAGAAAGATAGGGACTTATAATTTTGCCCCACAACCTTTTACCTCAAAGGTAATGTCAACAATAATGGTTCATGCTCCCCTACATCCAATTAGATATATATATATATATATATATATATATATATATATATATATATATATATATATATATATATATATATATATCATGTTCTTTCCAACATGCTGAACTTGCCAAAGGATAAAATGAAAAAAAGAAAGGTGAAGATCACCGTGACTCTTGCATAAGGTAGAAGATAATAATAAATGATAGGCCCTTCGCAGAGGAAAGCAGAGGTTGCCATGCGCTTTTATGGTTGGATGCATAAAATCTCAATGCGAAAGAACGTCACCTTATATTGCCCCTTGTGACATGAACCTTTATTATGCAGTCCGTCGCTTTTATTACTTTCACATCACAAGTTCGTATAAAGCTTATTTCTCCCACACCAACCAATCATACATATTTAGAGCAATTTTTATTGCTTTGCACCGATGACAACTTACTTGAAGGATCTTACTCAATCCATAGGTAGATATGGTGGACTATCATGGCAAAACTGGTTTAAGGGTATTTGGAAGCACAAGTAGTATCTCTAGTTGGTGCTGAGAATTTGGCTAGCATGAGGGGGAAAGGCAAGCTCAAAAAGTTAGAGGATCCATGACAACATACTTTATCTCAGATATAAGAAAGACATAACTCATTACGTTGTCTTCCTTGTCCAACATCAATTCTTTAGCATGTCATATTTTAATGAGTGCTCCCAATCATAAAAGATGTCAATGATAATATATCTATATGTGAAAACCTCTCTTTCCTTATTACTTACTATTAATTGCAACGATGACCAAAGCTATGTCTGCCAACTCCCAACAACTTTTAATCATCATACTCTTTCTATGCGAAGCCATTGTTGGGGAACGTTGCAGAAAATAGAAAATTTCCTACGGTTTCACCAAGATCCATCTATGAGTTCATCTAGCAACCAGTGATCGGAGTGCATCTACATACCTTTGTAGATCGCGAGCGGAAGCGTTCAAGAGAACGGGGATGAAGGAGTCGTACTCGTCGTGATCCAAATCACCAGAGATCCTAGCGTCGAACGGACGACACCTCCGTGTTCAACACACGTATGGTCATCGTGACGTCTCCTCCTTCTTGATCCAGCAAGGGGGAAGGAGAGGTTGATGAAGATCCAGCAGCACGACGACATGGTGGTGGATGCAGTAGTCACCGCAGCAGGGCTTCGCCGAGCTTCTGCGAGAGGGAGAGGTGTAGCAGGGGAGAGGGAGGCGCCAAGGCTTCAGGGTGCGGCTGCCCTCCCTCTCCCCCTTTATATAGGCCCCCTGGGGGGGCGCCGGCCCTGGAGATGGGATCTCCCAAGGGGGCGGCGGCCAGGGGGGTGGAGTGCCCCCCAAGGCAAGTGGGCCGCCCCCCACCCTAGGGTTTCCAACCCTAGGCGCAGGGGGCCCAAGGGGGGCGCACAAGCCCACTATGGGCTGGTTCCCCTCCCCACTTTAGCCCATGGGGCCCTCTGGGATGGGTGGCCCCACCCGGTGGACCCTCGGGACCCATCCGGTGGTCCCGGTACAATACCGGTGACCCCGAATCTTTCCCGATGGCCAAAACTACACTTCCTAGAAAATAATTCTTCACCTCCGGACCATTTGGGAACTCCTCGTGACGTCCGGGATCTGATCCGGGACTCCGAACAACTTTCGGATTACCTCATACTCATATCTCTACAACCCTAGCGTCACCGAACCTTAAGTGTGTAGACCCTACGGGTTCGGGAGACATGCAGACATGACCGAGACGCCTCTCCGGCCAATAACCAACAGCGGGATCTGGATACCCATGTTGGCTCCCACATACTCCTTGATGATCTCATCGGATGAACCACAATGTCGAGGATTCAATCAATCCCGTATACAATTCCCTTTGTCAATCGGTATTTTACTTGCCCGAGATTCGATCATCGGTATCCCAATACCTCGTTCAATCTCGTTACCAGCAAGTCACTTTACTCGTACTGTAATGCATGATCCCGTGATCAAACACTTTGATCACATTGAGCTCATTATGATGATGCATTACCGAGTGGGCCCAGTGATACCTCTCCATCATATGGAGTGACAAATCCCAGTCTCAATCCGTGTCAACCCAACAGACACTTTCGGAGATACCCGTAGTATACCTTTATAGTCACCCAGTTACATTGTGACGTTTGGTACACCCAAAGCACTCCCACGGTATCCGGGAGTTACACGATCTCATGGTCTAAGGAAAAGATACTTGACATTGGAAAAGCTCTAGCAAACGAACTATACGATCTTGTGCTATGCTTAGGATTGGGTCTTGTCCATCACATCATTCTCCTAATGATGTGATCTCGTTATCAATGACATCCAATGTCCATAGTCAGGAAACCATGACTATCTGTTGATCAACGAGCTAGTCAACTAGAGGCTTACTAGGGACATGTTGGTGTCTATGTATTTACACATGTATTACGATTTCCGGATAACACAATTATAGCACGAATAAAAGACAATTATCATGAACAAGGAAATATAATAATAATCCTTTTATTATTGCCTCTAGGGCATATTTCCAACAGTCTCCCACTTGCACTAGAGTCAATAATCTAGTTACATTGTGATGAATCGAACACCCATCGAGTTCTGGTGTTAATCATGTTTTGCTCGCGGAAGAGGTTTAGTCAATGGATCTGCGACATTCAGATCCGTATGCACTTTGAAAATTTCTATGTCTCCATCTTGAACATTTTCACGAATGGAGTTGAAGCGACGCTTGATGTGCCTGGTCTTCTTGTGAAACCTGGGCTCCTTGGCAAGTGCAATAGCTCAAGTGTTGTCACAGAAGAGTTTGATCGGCCCGACGCATTGGGTATGACTCCTAGGTCGGTGATGAACTCCTTCACCCAAATTGATTCATGCGCTGCCTCCGAGGCTGCCATGTACTCCGCTTCACACGTAGATCCCGCCACGACGCTCTGCTTGCAGCTGCAGCAGCTTACTGCTCCACCATTCAACATAAACACGTATCCAGTTTGTGACTTAGAGTCATCCAGATCTGTGTCGAAGCTAGCATCTACGTAACCCTTTATGACGAGCTCTTCGTCACCTCCATAAACGAGAAACATGTCCTTAGTCCTTTTCAGGTACTTCAGGATATTCTTGACCGCTGTCCAGTGTTCCTTGCCGGGATTACTTTGGTACCTTCCTACCAAACTTACGGCAAGGTTTACATCAGGTCTGGTACACAACATGGCATACATAATAGACCCTATGGCTGAGGCATAGGGGATGACACTCATCTCTTCTATATCTTCTGCCGTGGTCGGACATTGAGCTGAGCTCAATTTCACACCTTGCAACACAGGCAAGAACCCCTTCTTGGACTGATCCATATTGAACTTCTTCAATATCTTATCAAGGTATGTGCTTTGTGAAAGACCTATGAGGCGTCTTGATCTATCTCTATAGATCTTGATGCCTAATATATAAGCAGCTTCTCCAAGGTCCTTCATTGAAAAACTCTTATTCAAGTAGGCCTTAATGCTGTCCAAAAGTTCTATATCATTTCCCATCAAAAGTATGTCATCTACATATAATATGAGAAATGCTACAAAGCTCCCACTCACTTTCTTGTAAACGCAGGCTTCTCCATAAGTATGCATAAACCCAAACGCTTTGATCATCTCATCAAAGCGAATGTTCCAACTCCGAGATGATTGCACCAGCCCATAAATGGATCGCTGGAGCTTGCATACCTTGTTAGCATTCTTAGGGTCGACAAAACCTTCCGGCTTCATCATATACAGTTCTTCCTTAAGATAACCGTTAAGGAATGCCGTTTTGACGTCCATTTGCCATATCTCATAATCATAGTATGCGGCAATTGCTAACATGATTCGGATGGACTTCAGCTTCGCTACGGGAGAGAAAGTCTCATCGTAGTCAACCCCTTGAACTTGCCGATAACCCTTAGAGACAAGTCGAGCTTTATAGATGGTAACATTACCATCCACGTCCGTCTTCTTCTTAAAGATCCATTTGTTTTCTATCGCTCGCCGATCATCGGGCAAGTCTGTCAAAGTCCATACTTTGTTTTCATACATGGATCCTATCTCGGATTGCATGGCTTCTAGCCATTTGTTGGAATCTGGGCCCGCCATCGCTTCTTCATAGTTCGAAGGTTCACCGTTGTCCAACAACATGATTTCCAGGATAGGGTTGCCATACCACTCTGGTGTGTAACGTGTCCTTGCGGACCTACGAGGTTCAGTAGCAACTTGATTCGAAGTACCTTGATCATCATCGTTAATTTCCTCTCCAGTGGATGTAGGCACCACAGGAACATTTTCCTGAGCTGCACTGCATTCGGGTTCAAGAGGTAGTACTTCATCGAGTTCTACTTTCCTCCCACTTACTCCTTTCGAGAGAAACTCTTTTTCCAGAAAGGATCCGTTCTTGGCAACAAAGATCTTGCCTTCGGATCTAAGGTAGAAGGTATACCCAATGGTTTCCTTAGGGTATCCTATGAAGACGCATTTTTCCGACTTGGGTTCGAGCTTTTCAGGTTGAAGTTTCTTGACATAAGCATTGCATCCCCAAACTTTTAGAAACGACAGCTTAGGTTTCTTCCCAAACCATAATTCATACGGTGTCGTCTCAACGGATTTAGACGGTGCCCTATTTAAAGTGAATGTAGCTGTCTCTAGAGCGTATCCCCAAAATGATAGCGGTAAATCAGTAAGAGACATCATAGATCGCACCATATCCAATAGAGTGCGATTACGACGTTCGGACACACCATTACATTGAGGTGTTCCGGGCGGCGTGAGTTGTGAAACGATTCCACATTTCCTTAAGTGTGTGCCAAATTCGTGACTTAAATATTCTCCTCCACGATCTGATCGTAAGAACTTTATTTTTCGGTCACGTTGATTCTCTACCTCATTCTGAAATTCCTTGAACTTTTCAAAGGTCTCAGACTTGTGTTTCATCAAGTAGACATACCCATATCTACTCAAGTCATTAGTGAGAGTGAGAACATAACGATATCCTCCGCGAGCCTCAACGCTCATTGGACCGCACACATCAGTATGTATGATTTCCAATAAGTTGGTTGCTCACTCCATTGTTCCGGAGAAGGGAGTCTTGGTCATTTTGCCCATGAGGCATGGTTCACATGTGTCAAATGATTCATAATCGAGAGACTCTAAAAGTCCATCAGCATGGAGCTTCTTCATGCGCTTGACACCAATGTGACCAAGGCGGCAGTGCCACAAGTATGTGGGACTATCATTATCAACTTTACATCTTTTGGTATTCACACTATGAATATGTGTAATATCACGTTCGAGATTCATTAAGAATAAACCATTGACCATCGGAGCATGACCATAAAACATATCTCTCATATAAATAGAACAACCATTATTCTCGGATTTAAATAAGTAGCCATCTCGTATCAAACGAGATCCTGATACAATGTTCATGCTCAAACTTGGCACTAAATAATAATTATTGAGGTTTAAAACTAATCCCGTAGGTAAATGTAGAGGTAGCGTGCCGACGGCGATCACATCGACCTTGGAACCATTCCCGACGCGCATCGTCACCTCGTCCGCTGCCAGTCTCCGCTTATTCCGCAGCTCCTGCTTTGAGTTACAAATATGAGCAACAGCACCGGTATCAAATACCCAGGAGCTACTACGAGCACTGGTAAGGTACACATCAATTACATGTATATCACATATACCATTAGTGTTGCCGGCCTTCTTGTCCGCTAATTATTTGGGGCAGTTCCGCTTCCAGTGACCCTTCCCTTTGCAATAAAAGCACTCAGTCTCAGGCTTGGGTCCATTCTTTGACTTCTTCCCGGCAACTGGCTTACCGGGCGCGGCCACATCCTTGCCGTCCTTCTTGAAGTTCTTCTTACCCTTGCCTTTCTTGAACTTGGTGGTTTTATTGACCATCAACACTTGATGTTCCTTTTTGATTTCTACCTCTGCTGATTTCAGCATTGAAAATACTTCAGGAATGGTCTTTTCCATCCCCTGCATGTTCTAGTTCATCACAAAGCTCTTGTAGCTAGGTGGGAGCGACTGAAGGATTCTGTCAATGACCGCATCATCCGGGAGATTAACCCCCAGCCGAGTCAAGCGGTTGTGCAACCCAGACATCTTGAGTATGTGTTCACTGACAGAACTATTTTCCTCCAACTTACAACTGTAGAACTTTTCGGAGACTTCATATCTCTCGACCCGGGCATAAGCTTGGAAAACCATTTTCAGCTCTTCGAACATCTCATATGCTCCGTGTTGCTCAAAACGCTTTTGGAGCCCCGGTTCTAAGCTGTAAAGCATGCCGCACTGAACGAGGGAGTAATCATCAGCACGTTGCTGCCAAGCGTTCATAACGTCTTGGTTCTCTGGGATGGGTGCTTCACCTAGCGGTGCTTCTAGGACATATTGTTTCCTGGCAGCTATCAGGATGATCCTCAGGTTCCGGACCCAGTCCGTATAGTTGCTGCCATCATCTTTCAGCTTGGTTTTCTCTAGGAACGCGTTGAAGTTGAGGTTGACATTAGCGTGGGCCATTTGATCTACAAGACATATTGCAAAGTTTATTTAGACTAAGTTCATGATAATTAAGTTCATCTAATCAAATTACATAATGAACTCCCACTCAGATTAGACATCCCTCTAGTCATCTAAGTGAAACATGAGCCGACTCGACTAGGTCGTGTCCGATCATCACGTGAGACGGACTAGTCATCATCGGTGAACATCTCCATGTTGATCGTATCTTCATACGACTCATGTTCGACCTTTCGGTCTCTTGTGTTCCGAGGCCATGTCTGTACATGCTAGGCTCATCAAGTTAACCTAAGTGTTTGCATGTGTAAATCTGTCTTACACCCGTTGTATGTGAATGTTGGAATCTATCACACCCGATCATCACGTGGTGCTTTGAAACAATGAACTGTCGCAATGGCGCACAGTTAGGGGGAACACTTTCTTGAAATTATTATGAGGGATCATCTTATTTACTACCGTCGTTCTAAGTAAACAAGATAAAAAAACATGATAAACATCACATGCAATCAAATAATAGTGACATGATATGGCCAATATCATATAGCTCCTTCGATCTCCATCTTGGGGCTCCATGATCATCTTGTCACCGGCATGACACCATGATCTCCATCATCATGATCTCCATCATCGTGTCTCCATGAAGTTGCTCGCCAACTATTACTTCTACTACTATGGCTAACATGTTTAGCAATAAAGTAAAGTTATTTACATGGCGTTTCTCAATGACACGCAGGTCATACAAAAATAAAGACAACTCCTATGGCTCCTGCCGGTTGTGATACTCATCGACATGCAAGTCGTGATTCCTATTACAAGAACATGATCTCATACATCACATATATATCATTCCTCATTCATCACAACTTTGGCCATATCACATCACAAAACACTTGCTGCAAAAACAAGTTAGACGTCCTCTAATTGTTGTTGCAAGTTTTACGTGGCTGCAATAGGGTTCTAGCAAGAACGTTTTCTTACCTACATAAAAGCCACAACATGATTTGTCAACTTCTATTTACCCTTCATAAGGACCCTTTTCGTCGAATCCGCTCCAAGTAAAGTGGGAGAGATAGACACCCGCCAGCCACCTTATGCAACTAGTGCATGTCAGTCGGTGGAACCGTTCTCACGTAAGTGTACGTGTAAGGTTGGTCCGGGCCGCTTCATCCCACAATACTGCTGAAGCAAAATAAGACTAGTAGCGGCAAGAAAGTTGACAACATCTACACCCACAACAAATTGTGTTCTACTCGTGCAAAGAGAACTACGCATAGACCTAGCTCATGATGCCACTGTTGGGGAACGTTGCAGAAAATAAAAATTTTCTGACGGTTTCACCAAGATCCATCTATGAGTTCATCTAGCAACGAGTGATCGGAGTGCATCTACATACCTTTGTAGATCGTGAGCGGAAGCGTTCAAGAGAACGGGGATGAAGGAGTCGTACTCGTCGTGATCCAAATCACCGGAGATCCTAGCGCCGAACGGACGGCACATCCGCGTTCAACACACGTACGGTCAGCGTGACGTCTCCTCCTTCTTGATCAAGCAAGGGGGAAGGAGAGGTTGATGAAGATCCAGCAGCACGACGGCGTGGTGGTGGATGCAGCAGTTACCGTAGCAGGGCTTCGCCGAGCTTCTGCGAGAGGGAGAGGTGTAGCAGGGGAGAGGGAGGCGCCAAGGCTTCAGGGTGCGGCTGCCCTCCCTCCCCCCTTTATATAGGCCCCCTGGGGGGGCGCCGGCCCTGGAGATGGGATCTCCCAAAGGGGGCGGCGGCCAGGGGGGTGGAGTGCCCCCCAAGGCAAGTGGGGCGCCCCCACCCTAGGGTTTCCAACCCTAGGCGCAGGGGGGCGCCAAGGGGGGCGCACCAGCCCACTATGGGCTGGTTCCCCTCCCCACTTCAGCCCATGGGGCCCTCCGGGATGGGTGGCCCCACCCGGTGGACCCCTGGGACCCATCCGGTGGTCCCGGTACAATATCGGTGACCCCGAATCTTTCCCGATGGCCGAAACTGCACTTCCTATATATAATTCTTCACCTCCGGACCATTCCGGAACTCCTCGTGATGCCCGGGATCTCATCCGGGACTCCGAAGAGCTTTCAGATTACTTC
This sequence comes from Triticum dicoccoides, assembly GCF_002162155.2. Classification (NCBI taxonomy): domain Eukaryota; kingdom Viridiplantae; phylum Streptophyta; class Magnoliopsida; order Poales; family Poaceae; genus Triticum; species Triticum dicoccoides. Next base: position 1,169,070 of record NC_041393.1, on the reverse strand, counting down.
ATACTCATATCTCTACAACCCTAGCGTCACCGAACGTTAAGTGTGTAGACCCTACGGGTCCGGGAGACATGCAGACATGACCGAGACGCCTCTCCGGCCAATAACCAACAGCGGGATCTGGATACCCATGTTGTCTCCCACATACTCCTTGATGATCTCATCGGATGAACCACGATGTCGAGGATTCAATCAATCCCGTATACAATTCCCTTTGTCAATCGGTATTTTACTTGCCCGAGATTCGATCGTCGGTATCCCAATACCTCATTCAATCTCGTTACCGGCAAGTCACTTTACTCGTACCGTAATGCATGATCCCGTGATCAAACACTTTGATCACATTGAGCTCATTATGATGATGGATTACCGAGTGGGCCCAGTGATACCTCTCCGTCATATGGAGTGACAAATCCCAGTCTCGATCCGTGTCAACCCAACAGACACTTTCGGAGATACCCGTAGTATATCTTTATAGTCACCCAGTTACATTGTGACGTTTGGTACACCCAAAGCACTCCTACGGTATCCGGGAGTTCCATGATCTCATGGTCTAAGGAAAAGATACTTGACATTGGAAAAGCTCTAGCAAACGAACTATACGATCTTGTGCTATGCTTAGGATTGGGTCTTGTCCATCACATCATTCTCCTAATGATGTGATCTCGTTATCAATGACATCCAATGTCCATAGTCAGGAAAGCATGACTATCTGTTGATCAACGAGCTAGTCAACTAGAGGCTTACTAGGGACATGTTGGTGTCTATGTATTCACACATGTATTACGATTTCCGGATAACACAATTATAGCATGAATAAAAGACAATTATCATGAACAAGGAAATATAATAATAATCCTTTTATTATTGCCTCTAGGGCATATTTCCAACAGCCAATACTGTCAATAAGATCAATATGAACTTTTTGTTTCTTGGTATTCTTTTTCTTCTTTTCTTTTATTCACCCAAGATCATGGCAAAATAATCAGGCCCTTAACTCAACACTAATCTTTATTATATATATAGCTCACGGACTCGATTACATAAAGGAATCAGAAAGCAAAACTCAAAACTAGATCATGCCATAAACTTTATTCTACTAGATCAAGATACTACTAATAGGATCGAACTAAGAAAAACGGTAAAGGTAGGAGTTGTGATTGTGATACTATACCGGGGCACCTCCCCCAAGCTTGGCAGTTGCCAAGGGGAGTGCCCATACCCATGTGATTATGTCTCCTTCTTTCTTGTTGAAGAGGAAGGTGGTGGTGTTGTTGACTTAGTTGATGGCATAGCTTTTTCCCTTAATTTGCATTTGAGGACAGCATTTTGATCCCTCACATCATCAATCTCACACTCCAGAGTTAATATCTTTTTGCATAGGTCCTGCTTATTTTCCTGCAAAAGGCGAAAAGGGATAAACTCGAACTTCGGTTTCTTTACCCTATCAGGGAGACTTGACTTTTTGAACTCCACGTGCATGTCCCCAGGTTGAGGTAATGGGGCTTCATCTTCATCGGAGCTCATCTCCTCCTCCCCCTGGGGTTCATAGTCCTCTTCTTCTTCCGTGGTCCAACCATCATGCTCCATATCTCCATAGACCTTAGGATTGGCTAAGTAATCATCCACATAACTTTCTCCTTCCAAATCTTGAGGAGACATGTTGATCTAATCTGCAACGGGACAGCTCGAAACAAAAGCAGAGGATATTTGCGTGATACAGGAGTCAAAACCTTCGGGAGGTTATATAATGAATTTTTACCGACCAAAATACGTATCGTGCAAGAAAACAGAGTCCGGAAGGCACACGAGGTGCTCACAAGGTAGGGGGGCGCGCCCAAGGGGGTAGGGCACGCCCACCACCCTCGTGGGGCCCTCGTGTCCTTCCCGGACTGCTACTTATTTTTCAATTTTTCTAAATATTCCAAAACGGAGAAATATTGCCTTAAAAATTGTTTTGGAGTCGGTTTACTTACCGTACCACATACCTATTCCTTTTCAGAGTCTGAAACGTTCTAGAAAGTGTCCCTTATGTATTCCTCCGGGGTTACGGTTTCAATAATATTGGTTTCAACATTTTATGGGATTACCTGAGATATAATGTTTGATTCTTTGACCGTTTACCACCTTCAGATTTGTGCCTTCGAAGTTGTTGATTTTTATGGCACCGGAACGATAGACCTCTTCGATAACATAAGGGCCTTCCCATTTGGAGAGAAGTTTTCCTGCAAAAAATCTTAAACGAGAGTTGTATAGCAATACATAATCACCTACATTAAACTCACGCTTTTGTATCCTTTTGTCATGCCTTCTCTTAACTTTATCTTTAAACAACTTGGCATTTCCATATGCTTGGGTTCTCCATTCATCAAGTGAGCTAATATCAAATAACCTCTTCTCACCGGCAAGTTTGAAATCATAGTTGAGCCCTTTAATAGCCCAATATGCCTTATGTTCTAGTTCGAGAGGTAAGTGACATGCTTTTCCATAAACCATTTTATATGGAGACATACCCATAGGATTTTTATATGCAGTTCTATAAGCCCATAATGCATCATCAAGTTTCTTGGACCAATTCTTTCTAGACCTATTAGCAGTCTTTTGCAAAATTAATTTGAGCTCTCTATTGCTCAATTCTACTTGACCACTAGACTGTGGGTGATAAGGAGATGCAATTCTATGATTAACATCATATTTAGCAAGCATTTTACGGAAAGCACCATGAATAAAATGTGAACCACCATCAGTCATTAAATATCTAGGGACTCCAAACCTCGGAAAAATAACTTCCTTAAGCATCTTAATAGAAGTGTTATGATCAGCACTACTAGTTGGAATAGCTTCTACCCACTTAGTAACGTAATCAATAGCAACTAGAATATGTGTGTATCCAGTAGAGGCAGGAAAAGGTCCCATATAATCAAAGCAACAAACATCAAATGGTTCAATAACAAGTGAATAATTCATAGGCATTTCTTGACATCTACTAACATTACCAATTCTTTGGCATTCATCACAAGACAAGACAAACTTACGTGCATCCTTGAAGAGAGTAGGCCAATAAAAACCGGATTGCAATACCTTATGTGCAGTTCTATCTACCGCGTGGTGTCCTCCATAAGCCTCGGAATGACACTTGCGTAGGATCTGTTCTTGTTCATGCTCAGGTACACAACGTCTAATAACACCATCTACTCCTTCTTTATAAAGATGTGGGTCATCCCAAAAGTAATGCCTCAAATCATAGAAGAACTTTTTCTTTTGTTGGTATGTGAAACTAGGTGGTATAAACTTAGCAACAATATAATTATCATAATAAGCATACCAAGGAGTACTATGAGAGGTACTTATAACATTTAATTGTTCATCAGGGAAGCTATCATTAATAGGTAGTGGGTCATCAAGAACATTCTCTAACCTAGACAGGTTGTCTGCAACGGGGTTCTCAGCTCCTTTTCTGTCAACAATATGCAAATCAAATTCTTGTAGCAAGAGAACCCATCTAATAAGTCTAGGTTTAGCATCCTTCTTCTCCATAAGATATTTAATAGGAGCATGATCAGTGTGAATGGTTACTTTAGAATCAACAATATAAGGTCTGAACTTATCACAAGAAAATACAACTGCTAAAAGTTCTTTTTCAGTAGTAGCATAGTTTCTTTGAGCATTGTCTAGAGTCTTACTAGCATAATGGATAACATTTAATTTCTTATCAACTCTTTGCCCTAGAACAGCACCTACAGCATAATCACTAGCATCGCACATAATTTCAAAGGGTAAATTCCAATCAGGTGGCTGAATAACAGGTGCAGAGACTAATGCTTTCTTAAGTATTTCAAATGCTTCTACACAATCAACATCAAAGACAAATGGTATATCTTTTTGCAATAAATTAGTCAGAGGCCGAGAAATTTTTGACAAGTCCTTAATGAACCTCCTGTAAAATCCGGCATGACCAAGGAAACTTCTTATACCTTTGATGTCCTTGGGACATGGCATCTTTTCAATAGCATCAACTTTGGCTTTATCAACTCCAATACCTCTTTCGGAAACTTTGTGCCCCAAAACAATACCTTCGTTAACCATAAAGTGGCACTTTTCCCAATTCAATACAAGATTAGTTTCTTCACATCTCTGCAAAACTCGATCAAGATTGCTCAAGCAACCACCAAAAGAGGGACCATAGACGGAAAAGTCGTCCATGAAAACCTCACAAATCTTTTCACAAAAGTCAGAGAATATAGCCATCATACATCTTTGAAAGGTAGCAGGTGCATTACATAAACCAAAAGGCATACGTCTATAAGCAAAAGTACCAAAAGGGCATGTAAAAGTAGTCTTTGATTGATCTCTAGCCGACAGATGTATTTGAGAGAAACCAGAATAACCATCTAGAAAGCAATAGTGTGTATGTTTGCACAATATTTCTAGCATTTGATCAATAAAAGGTAAGGGGTAATGATCTTTCTTAGTAGCCTTATTTAATTTGCGGAAATCAATTACCATCCTATAACCTGTGATAATTCTTTGTGGAATCAATTCATCTTTATCATTAGGAACAACAGTAATACCTCCCTTCTTAGGGACACAATGGACATAACTTACCCACTGACTATCAGCAACGGGATAAATTATACCTGCCTCCAGAAGCTTGAGTATTTCTTTTCTTACCACTTCTTTCATTTTAGGATTCAGACGTCGTTGAGGGTCATGAACTGGTTTGGCATCAGCTTCCAAATTTATTTTATGTTGACATAGAGTGGGACTAATGCCCTTAAGATCATCAAGAGTATATCCAATAGCAGCACGATGCTTCTTCAGAGTTTTCAATAATCTTTCTTCTTCATGCTCTGAAAGGTTAGCACTAATAATAATAGGATATATCTTATTTTCATCAAGATAAGCATATTTAAGATTATCAGGAAACGGTTTAAGCTCAAACACGGGATCACCCTTGGGTGGAGGAGGATCCCCTAAAATTTCAACAGGCAAATTGTGTTGCAGAATAGGTTCCTGTTTAAAGAATACTTCATCTATTTCCCTTATTTCATTCATGAACATATCATTTTCATGGTCTAGCAAATAGTGTTCTAAAGGATCACTAGGAGGTACAGCAATAGAAGCAAGACCAATAATATCATCCTTACTAGGCAATTCTTCCTCACGATGTTGTTTACTAAATTTAGAGAAATTAAACTCATGAACCATATCATCCAAGCCAATAGTAACAACATTCTTTTCGCAATCTATCTTAGCATTAACAGTGTTCAAGAAGGGTCTACCAAATATAATGGGACAAAAGCTATCTTTTGGAGAAGTGAGAACAAGAAAATCAGCAGGATATTTAGTTTTCCCACACAAGACTTCAACATCTCTAACAATTCCCATCGCTGAAATAGTATCTCTATTGGCAAGTTTAATTGTGACATCAATATCTTCTAACTCAGCAGGTGCAATTTCATGCTTGATTTCTTTATACAAGTCATAAGTTATAACACTAGCACTAGCACCCATATCACATAAGTCATGGTAACAATGATCTTCTATTTTAACAGAAATAACAGGCACGCCTATCACAGGTCTATGTTTATCTTTATCACAAGGTTTAGCAATTGTAGCAGTTTCACCATCGAACAGAATAACATGCCCATCAATATTATCAGACAAGAGATCTTTAACAATAGCAATATTAGGTTCTACTTTAACTTGCTCAGGGGGTACATAAGTTCTGATATTGCTTTTACGAACAACAGTTGAAGCTTTAGCATGATCCTTTACTCTAACAGGGAAAGGTTGTTTCTCAACATAAGAAGTAGGAACAATAGGATCATTATAAGTGACAGTCTTTTCTTCAACTTTAATAGGTGCAGCTACTTTTACTTCTATGGGAGGATGATATTTAAACCACTTCTCCTTAGGGAGATCAACATAAGTAGCAAAAGATTCACAGAAAGAAGCTACTATCTCAGAGTCAAGTCCATATTTAGTGCTAAACTTATGGAAAATATCGGTGTCCATAAAAGACTTAACACAATCAAACTTAGGTGTCATACCTGACTCCTTACCTTCGTCGAGGTCCCAATCTTCAGAGTTGCGTTTAATTCTATCCAATAAATTCCATCTGAATTCAATAGTCTTCATCATAAAAGAACCAGCACAAGAAGTATCGAGCATGGTGCGATTATTTTCAGAAAGCCGATCATAAAAACTTTGCATAATTATTTCTCTCGAGAGCTCATGATTGGGGCATGATAATAACATTGATTTAAGCCTTCCCCAAGCTTGAGCGATGCTTTCTCCTTCACGAGGCCAAAAATTATATATATAATTGCGATCACGATGAACAAGATGCATAGGGTAATACTTTCGATGAAATTCCAATTTCAATCTTTTATAGTCCCACGATCTCGTATCACATAGCCTATACCATATCAATGCGTCTTCCTTCAAAGATAAAGGGAAGACCTTCTTCTTAGCAACATCATCGGGTACACCTGCAAGCTTAAATAATCCACAAACTTCATCCACATATAATAAATACTCATCAGGATGCTTTGTTCCATCTCCTGTAAAAGGGTTAGCTAGCAGTCTTTCCATCATACCCGAAGGAAATTCATAAGGAGTTTCATTTTCAATAGGTTCAGTAGGTTGAGGAGCAACTCTTTTCTCTACTGGGCGGGGTGAAGATACCCCGAACAAGCCCCTCAGAGAATTACTTTCCATAGTAACAAGTGATAGTAAATTTCAGCACACCATATAAATTTTTCCTTACCAAATTCCACCTACCAAAGGCGCTACACTCCCCGGCAACGGCGCCAGAAAAGAGTCTTGATGACCCACAAGTATAGGGGATATATCGTAGTCCTTTCGATAAGTAAGAGTGTCGAACCCAACAAGGAGCAGAAGGAAATGATAAGCGGTTTTCAGCAAGGTATTCTCTGCAAGTACTGAAATAAGTGGCAACAGATAGTTTTGTGACAAGATAAATTGTAACAAGCAACAAGTAACAAAAGTAAATAAAGTGCAGCAAGGTGTCCCAATCCTTTTTGTAGCAAAGGACAAGCCAACTCTTATAATAGGAAAAGCGCTCCTGAGGACACATGGGAATATTGTCAAGCTAGTTTTCATCACGGTCATATGATTCGCGTTCGGTACTTTGATAATTTGATATGTGGGTGGACCGGTGCTTGGGTGCTGTTCTTACTTGAACAAGCATCCCACTTATGATTAACCTCTATTGCAAGCATCCGCAACTACAACAAAAGTATTAAGGTAAACCTAACCATAGCATGAAACATATGGATCCAAATCAGCCCCTTACGAAGCAACGCATAAACTAGGGTTTAAGCTTCTGTCACTCTAGCAACCCATCATCTACTTATTACTTCCCAATGCCTTCCTCTAGGCCCAAATAATGGTGAAGTGTTATGTAGTCGACGTTCACATAACACCACTAGAGGCTAGACAACATACATCTTATCAAAATATCAAATGAATACCAAATTCATATGACTACTAATATCAAGAATTCTCCCTTGTCCTCAGGAACAAACGTAACTACTCACAAAGCATATTCATGTTCATAATCAGAGGGGTAATAATATGCATAAAGGATCTGAACATATGATCTTCCACCAAATAAACCAACTAGCATCAACTACAAGGAGTAATCAACACTACTAGCAACCTACTAGCACCAATCCCGGACTTTGGGACAAGAATTGCATACAAGAGATGAACTAGGGTTTGGAGATGAGATGGTGCCGGTGAAGATGTTGATGGAGATTTCCCTCTCCCGATGAGAGGAGCGTTGGTGATGACGATGGTGATGATTTCCCCCTCCCGGAAGGAAGTATCCCCGGCAGAACAGCTCTGCCGGAGCTCTAGATTGGTTCCGCCAAGGTTCCGCCTCGTGGCGGCGGAGTTTCGTCCCGAAAGGTTCCTTCTTATTTTTTTCTCATCGAAAGAGTTCATATAGCAGAAGATGGATGTCGGAGACCCACCAGGGGGCCCACGAGGTAGGGGGGCGCCCCCTAGGAGGGGGGGCGCGCCCCCCACCCTCATGAGCAGGGTGTGGGCCCCTTGGACTTCATCTTTGGCGAGGACTTTTCTTTATTTATTTTAAGATATTCCGTGGAGTTTCAGGACTTTTGGAGTTGCACAGAATAGGTCTCTAATATTTGCTCCTTTTCCAGCCCAGAATTCCAGCTGCCGGCATTCTCCCTCCTTATGTAAACCTTGTAAAATAAGAGAGAATAGCCATAAGTATTGTGACATAACGTGAAATAACAGCCCATACTACAATAAATATCGATATAAAAGCATGATGCAAAATGGACGTATCACTATGGTCATCGTAGGGTGTGCATAAAAGTTTGGTATCAATTGGTGAGACCGAGAAGAAGAACCTGCTTGTAGTACATGGTGCAAGTGGAGGCATACATGCGATTGTCCCAACTATATTTGATTTAATAATATTTCAAGTATGAAACAGAAAATAAAATTTATAATTAGGAAAGACAACCATGAAAAGTGAAATATGAGACAACATTATATCATACATTATTTAAATTTATAACTGTTACAACAAAGAAAAGAGGAGAATATAGAAAACAGAAGAAAAAAATTGAATGAATAAATGCAGTAAAAGACAACATATTATCTTACATTTTGGAAATACTTCAAATATAAAGAAGAGAACAAATATTAGAATGAAGAAGTGAAATAAAAGATAACATATTATTTTACATTTTGGAAATATTTCAAATATAAAGAAGAGAACAAATATTAGAATGAAGAAGTGAAATAAAACAAAACATTTTATCTTACAAACTAAAAATATTTAAAAAATAATAAAGATAAGAAATATTGGAATGAAGAATTGAATTAAAACGCAACATTTTAGTTCATATTTCGTAAATATTATCAATATACAAAAGAGTACGAACAAATGAAATAAAACACAACAGAATTTGGCATATTTTTTAAATTTTACTAAACACTGTTAGAAATAATATAGAAAAAAAGAGATTTGATTTTAAATATTAGAAATATAAACAGGAAAAGAAACAAAGAAAATATAAAACGTATCAGCGAGCGGAGTAAGGCTGCCCTGGGCCAGCCCGCGTGAATTGGGCCCAAGGCGGAGCCGCGCAGGGCACATCGCAGCGCATAGCCGTTGGATGGTGGGAGTTTAGTCCCACCTCGCCAAGTGAGAGAGCGCCACACCAATTTATATACCCTACTGTGACTCCCCTTCCAAGCTCCTATCAAATGCAGGTAGTACATTGCCTAACTCTTGTCCCCTCTGCCCCGTGGGGCCTACTATCAGATGCACGGCAGGGTTCCTAGTCGTATGCAGGCCGTGGAGAATGAATTCTCCTGCTCTTGTAGGTGGGCACTTTTTTTTGGTATATTGCCAATGTGTATTGATTTGATCTTGAAATCACACACTAAATTATACACATGCTCACTTGCGTTCAATACACATTTTTTTTCATATATGACAAGTTAATGTTTTGACCTTCAAGTCATCTAATAAATTTTACACATGCTCACTTACATGAAATACACATGGATATAAATTGGATTTCAACAAAATGAGGCCGTGGTGTATGAATTCTCCTCCCACAAGCATGCCATGGTCATGGTACACTGTGCAAAAAGTTTGGGATCATTTGGTGGGTCCGGCAAGGAAAACCTCTTTCAAACTTGCCCTCCGGCAGACCCAAATGGTCCGGCTTGTACATGGTGCATGTGGGGGCTTGCATGAGATGACACCAACTTTTGGGAGCATGTGGGTCACCATGTTCAAGAAAGTTTGTGTGATTTGGAGGTGGTGGGAAAAATCACATTTGTTCAAAAACTGGCTTAAGTTAGACCAAATGGCCCCTCCGGAATGCGGTCATTTTTTCGACCACCTCCAAATGACCTCAAATTTGGCACACATGATATATTGCACAAAAAAAGGTGGGTTTCCAAGGTTTTATATTTTTTGAATTTTTAATTAACTTATAATGCCCTCTAGACTGACTGGTCAAAACATCAGTCTATACCTCAGGGGGGCATTGTAAAATATTCTTTTTCCAAATTTTCTTTCATAGCCATGATTGGCACATGTAAGTAACCATGTTCAAGAAAGTTTGTGTGATTTGGAGGTGGTGTGAAAAATTACATTTGTTCAAAAACTGGCTTAAGTTAGACCAAATGGCCCCTCCGGAATGCTGTCATTTTTTCGACCACCTCCAAATGACCTCAACTTTGGCAGACATGATCTTTTGCACAAACAAAGGTGGGTTTCCAAGGTTTTATATTTTTCTGAAATTTTTATTAATTTATAATGCCCTCTAGACTGACTGGTCAAAACATCGATTTATACCTCAGGGTGGCATTGTAAAATATTCTTTTTCCAAATTTTCTTTCATAGCCATGACTGGCACATGTGGGTAACCATGCTCAAGAAAGTTTGTGTGATTTGGAAGTAGTGGGAAAAATCACATTTGT
>NC_041393.1:1156394-1157766 GCF_002162155.2 Triticum dicoccoides | reverse complement strand
TAAGTTGTCGTACCAAGAAAATGGCTTCCATGGTCGACCTCCCAGGCATGAAACCAAACTGATTTTTGGTCACGCTTGTCATTCTTCTTAAGCGGTGCTCAATGACTCTCTCCCATAGCTTCATTGTATGGCTCATCAGCTTAATTCCACGGTAATTAGTACAACTCTGAACATCCCCCTTGTTCTTGAAGATTGGTACTAATATACTCCGTCTCCATTCTTCTGGCATCTTGTTTGCCCGAAAAATGAGGTTGAAAAGCTTGGTTAGCCATACTATCGCTACGTCCCCGAGACCTTTCCACACCTCAATGGGGATACAATCAGGGCCCATCGCCTTGCCTCCTTTCATCCTTTTTAAAGCCTCCTTCACCTCAGACTCCTGGATGCGCCGCACAAAACGCATGCTGGTCTCATCAAAGGAGTCATTCAGTTCAATGGTAGAACTCATTGTAAAATATTCTTTTTCCAAATTTTCTTTCATAGCCATGATTGGCACATGTGGGTCACCATGTTCAAGATAGTTTGTGTGATTTGGAGGTGGTGGGAAAAATCACATTTGTTCAAAAACTGGCTTAAGTTAGACCAAATGGCCCCTCCGGAATGCGGTCATTTTTTCGACCACCTCCAAATGACCTCAACTTTGGCATACATGATTTATTGCACAAACAAAGGTGGGTTTCCAAGGTTTTATATTTTTTTGAATTTTTAATTAATTTATAATGCCCTCTAGACTGACTGGTCAAAACATCGGTCTATACCTCAAGGGGCATTGTAAAATATTCTTTTTCCCAATTTTCTTTAATAGCCATGATTGGCACATGTGGGTCACCATGTTCAAGAAAGTTTGTGTGATTTGGAGGTGGTGGGAAAAATCACATTTGTTCAAAAACTGGCTTAAGTTAGACCAAGTGGCCCCTCCGGAATGCGGTCATTTTTTAGCCCACCTCCAAATGACCTAAACTTTGGCACACATGATCTATTTGACAAACTAAGGTGGGTTTCCAATGTTTTATATTTTTTTGAATTTTTTATTAATTTATAATGCCCTCTAGACTGAGTGGTCGAAACATCGGTCTATACCTCAGGGGGGCATTGTAAAATAATCTTTTTCCAAATTTTCTTTCATAGCCATGATTGGCACATGTGGGTCGCCATGTTCAAGAAATTTTGTGTTATTTGGAGGTGGTGGAAAAAATCACATTTGTTTAAAAATTGGCTTATGGTAGACCAAATGGCCGCTCCGGAATGCGGTCAATTTTTCGACCACCTCCAAATGACCTAAACTTTGGAACACATGATATATTGCACAAAAAAATGTGGGTTTCCAAGATTTTCTATTTTTTTGAATTTTTTATTAATTTATAATGCCCTC
>NC_041393.1:1134129-1155238 GCF_002162155.2 Triticum dicoccoides | reverse complement strand
TTCATTAAACTTGTTATCGAGCTTTGTTTCGAACGTCTTCTCAAGGCCAGTGATCTTCTCCATGGCCTCTTCAAAATTGTTCAGCACATCTTGCACCTGTTCAGTCATCATTTGCTGAAACTTATCATGAAGCTCCTTGTTCGATAAATTCTCCCAGTCAATCTCGTCGGCTTGTGATCCTGGCATGGTTAGCAGCAATAGAAACACACAAGAATATGATCCTACAGACTACGAACAAGTGGTGGTGGTGGGTGTCACAAATCCGTCAAGCAAATCTCAAATTCTTACCAGTTCTTACCCAGCAGCAGGCGGTGATCGGCAACCGTTGTAGTCAAAAACTCTCAAAGCTTGGATATAGCGATTACCAGGGAGAGTCAAACGCACGACGTAGATGTATGTGGAGCTGGGAAGGCTTATAATATGGTAGCAAAAAGGGTCAGCAATAATCAATTCAGAGATGCAAAGTTGAATAAACGCTCAACAATGGTACTGTGCTGGTCCTAGGCTAGACTGTGCTAGAGACGCGAGCCTAGAACACTAACGAAATCACGGCGCGGCACGTAAACAAGGGAAAAGCACACTCTGAATTATTTTTTTTCGCTCTTTTTTTTTGCGCTCTTTTTTTTTTGCGCTGTTTTTTTTTTGCGAAAAATCACTATAATGGCGAGTGTCTCAAAGCTCTTCCTAGCTCAAACTGATAGGATGGGCACGAAATTTTTTCGACCAATTTTTTTTTTCGACTGCCCGGACCCAAAAACTGGAAACAGGTCAAAAAAAACTTCCTATAATGGCACCTGTCTCAAAACACTCAGAAACACCTAAAAATAGGATAGCCAGAAATTTTTTCGAAAAATGCGTTTTTGAAAAATTTTGGGCCTAAACGGAGCGTGGCTACCCGACTCTTTTTTTTTTCCGAAACCTACTCCGGCAAGGAAACACGAATCGGAATCTAGATGGATCCCGAAAACAAACCTAATAAGCAAGGAACTTGGATTGGTGGTGGATATATGGTGGTGGTATATGGCAGCGGTGGTGGTAGCGGTGGTAGTATATGGATATGGATCGGTGGTGGTATATGGGCACGGATTGGTGGTGGTATATGGATACGAATTCGGAGCGGTGGTGGTAGATGGCAGGGGCGATGATGATGGTGCGGCGGCGGCGTGACAACTTATGACCAGAACTCGAAACTCTAAAAGACTAGACTCTAAGACCAGCAACTAGACACGACGATGCAACCGCAAATTCAACAAAGCAAAACCCTAAAAAGATTATGCAAGGCTCAGATTGGTTCGGATATGATGAACTAACCCTAATTTTTTTTTGTGGCTTTTTCGTGGACTATAGGTATGAAGAACAGACTCGATCTAAACTACTAAAAAACTGTAAAATCTCACCGAGCAACCTGGAAATCTGATACCACTTGATAGAGGCTGAGGTGTCCCGTCTTTCGATGAGATGGTGGATTTCGCTTTGGTGGAAGTCGACTTTGACGATCCGACTACGAACGTGCGAGGACGTCGCGCCTTAGCAATCGCTAAACCAACTCCGAGAGGTTATTGACCACGCCGGAGCACGATCAACCTGACCACGAGGGTCTGTTTCCTGCGAGCAAACGAAGAACAAGCAAGAAACTAAGATTGCAATCTGGATATTGCGAATATAAGATGAAAGCTTTATTGATCAAGGTGGGGTTCTGTGACGCCTTTGTCTGGTCGTTGAACACAAACGAAGTATGCGAAGTTGCAGCTATGGCGAACTTTTAATCTAAACAAAACCCAAAGTCTAAACGATGCCCTAAGGGCTGTATATATGGAGGAAGAGGGGGGGATTTCGTGGCCCTTGGTGGAGGGGTCCGAAATCAACCCTATCTCTGGTTTCCCCACACATACGGACTCTAAAAATAGCCTATACTTATGTATTTCGAAATTACATGGGCCTGGCCCAATAATAAGGTGACGCAGCACCTAAAATAGCCTCAGGACGAAATTTATGAAGTGGCATCTTGTATATTTCGTCCAAGGCTTCATGCACCCATTATGGTGGCTTCAAAGTCCTGAAATCATCACTTGTAACTCCGTTCTTGTTCCCCTTGCGCATGCCATCATCTCCATGCTTGTTCTTGCTCCAATGTTCATCCTTCTCCAAGCTAGGCCCTTCATTTGTAAGCAAAACAAATGTATCCAATTTAGGCAGCATCATATTCTCATGAACATTAGAATCATTACCAAGAAACGAAAGTACCTGGTAATTTAGTTGGCGTGCACGAGCTCTAGTAATTGGTCCAGTATGTATAGCAGCAGGGGCTGTGGGTGTAACAATTGTATTGATGTCCTCATCAGAGAAGGATGAACATTGGAGCAAGAACAAGCATGGAGATGATGGCATGCGCAAGGGGAACAAGAACGGAGTTACAAGTGATGATTTCAGGACTTTGAAGCCACCATAATGTGTGCATGAAGCCTTGGACGAAATATACAAGATGCCACTTCATAAATTTCGTCCCAAGGCTATTTTAGGTGCTGCGTCACCTTATTATTGGGCCAGGCCCATGTAATTTCGAAATACATAAGTATAGGCTATTTTTAGAGTCCGTATGTGTGGGGAAACAAGAGATAGGGTTGATTTCGGACCCCTCCACCAAGGGCCACGAAATCCACCCCCTCTTCCTCCATATATACAGCCCTTAGGGCATCGTTTAGACCTTGGGTTTTGTTTAGATTAAAAGTTCACCATAGCTGCAACTTCGCGTACTTCGTTTGTGTTCAACGACCAGACAAAGGCGTCACAGAACCCCACCTTGATCAATAAAGCTTTCATCTTATATTCGCAATATCCAGATTGCAATCTCAGTTTCTTGCTTGTTCTTCGTTTGCTCGCAGGAAACAGACCCTCGTGGTCAGGTTGATCGTGCTCCGGCGTGGTCAATAACCTCTCGGAGTTGGTTTAGCGATTGCTAAGGCGCGACGTCCTCGCACGTTCGTAGTCGGATCGTCAAAGTCGACTTCCACCAAAGCGAAATCCACCATCTCATCGAAAGACGGGACACCTTTGCCTCTATCAGTTAGCCACCATATATGCTAGTCGCTTGCTGCAGCTCCACCTCATGCCTTTACCTTACCCATAAGCTTAAATAGTCTTGATTGCGATGGTGCGAGATTGCTGAGTCCCCGTGGCTCAGAGATACTTCCAAAACCAGCTTGCAGGTGCCGATGAGTCTGGGCAGATGACGCAACCAAGCTCAGGAGGAGCTCGTTGAAGATCTTGTCCTTTGTGTTGTTTCTGTTCTAGTTGATCAGTAGTGGAGCCCAGTTGGGGTCGATCGGGGACCTTTGTTGCATTTGGGGTTCTTCTTTTATTTTGGTTCCGTGGTCGGACCTTGATTGTATCTGGATGATGTAATGCTTTATTCATGTAATTGTGTGAAGTGGCGATTGTAAGCCAACTATGTATCTTTTTCCCTTATTATATTACATGGGTGGTGTGAAGATTACCTCACTTGCGACATATGCCTTCAATGCGATTATGCCTCTAAGTCGTGCCTCGACACGTGGGAGATATAGTCGCATCGAGGGTGTTACAAGTTGGTAATCAAAGCCTTCCCCGACCTTAGGAGCCCCATTGCTTGATCGTTGTTAGTGGCCGAGTTGTGTCTAGAAAAATGTTTTGAGTCATTTAGGAATTATATATCGGAGAGATTAGTAATTCTTTTTTACTTCCCAGTCTCCTCATCGCTCTGGTAAGGCATCCTGATGTAGAGTTTTGACTCTTCTCTTCTCAAATTTCACTAAAAAAAAATTTAGGATCACGCGGGTATCTTGGAATTGTTCTGATGGTTTTATGACGAGAACATTGTCTTGGTGCCTCATGTCAGGGGTTTTGTGGAAGTGTCCCGGGGAGTTGAGCTCTGAGGTGTTGTCGTCATAATTTTATCGTTGCAGTTCTGGAATACCTGAGTTTAGTACGCCGACATCGAAAATATCTTTTATGCAGTTCGTTGGTGAGATAACCTCAACGCCACCCAGTACTGGGGCGGGAGTTCGGGAGTATCGCCATAACTTGTATAACGGATGCTTTTCGAAGGTTGAGGTAGATGATTTCCGAAGGTTTCTTGGTTATGTGTTGAAGGATGGATACAGCTGGATGAAGGATTTGTTAGTTTGGGTGAGATATTATGCTTCCCCTGTATCCCCAACACCTGATTGCATAACCGGAAAATTCCGGGAGTTTCATAGGTGGGAAATCAAGTAGCTCTTAGGATATCTTTCTGACAGATGTATGATATGAAATTGGGGTTCGACGTCTAGTGGTCCGCCTATTCATGGTTGGTTTTACAGTGGTCTCGTTGTGTGTTAAAGAGTCCTTGGCTATGCCGACTCGGGGACGCTTCGTATGTCATGTGCACTGCCTTGTACATGATGGTGCTGTACGATCGAGCCCGTGTAGGCCCCACCACGAAAACTTCGGACGAAATCTCTATCATATGTTTGTTCCGGCTTATTCTGCAAGCCAATCCTTTGTTTTGTTTTTCAGTTGTGGTATTCGAGTTGCTTCGAAGTCAAATGTTGATTCCATACCTTCTCTAATGGTGTTCTCATACTCCGATGTGGATACCGATCCTTCTTGATCATCAAGATTGTCTTGTCAATCATTTTCAACGGTGTGTTTCTCTTCAAGTGGATCCGAACATTTCAACATCCGCAAGTTTCAATCTCAGCTTTCTCTATGGTGTTCGTTTCATCCATCCCAAATTTTTTTTGTTTTTCCCGCCCTCCCACCCTTTTTCTTCGAGAACTCAGATTTCTTAATCAAGTATCATCTCATTGATGTGAAGTCTCTCCATTCTTTTTCGTCAATGTTCTTATCCGGTGATTCTCATGAAGATTCTAACAGAGGTTCAAGTTCATCATCTTTCGTTCTTTTCTTCTCCGGTGGAACCAAGTCAAGCTTTGTGGATCATATCCTTTTTCCTCGTTTCAAATACCTTCTCATGCCGGTGCAATCCTTAATCATTCACCTCTCGCTGTTCAATTGTTCCGGAGTGCTGAAGATATCTCAGAAGGCTCGTCTTGTCATCCAAGATCCGCTCAACCTATTTCGAGATTGTTATCTCATTCAAGCCATGTAATTCAACCGTTGCTTTCTCTCTTTTGAATTGTTCTACGGTGTTTCTTTTGAGTGAGCCCTAACCCACAGGTCTTTTCCCAGAATCTTACCTGACTCTTCTATTTTCCCGGAGTTATTCTCAAATCCATTTCGAAGTTTGACGTACGAATTTTTTTCATCAATCAGATGTGTTTCTCCAAGATCTTTCAGTTTCTTTTCATCGTGGGCTCAACTTTTCCATTCTTCATTCCGGAGTGTCTCAATAATTCATGGTGGTGTCTCTCATCGTCTTTCATAACACTTGAAGACCGAAGAAGAATTTTTCCTCCATATGTTGCTCCATTCTCTTCAAGATTTGTGATTCTAGCTTGTTGTCATCCTCTCATAATTGTTTTGATCGTGACAATTCTTTTATCCATCCGGTGCAAATTCAGGAGTCTGTTCAGTTTGATTCTCCGAAGGCCATTATTTAGGGATTATTCATTCTCAGCTTTCAGTTATCATTCTCCAATTTTACCGGTGCTTCGTTCAAGTGATCTTTAATCAGTTCGTGATCCCTTCGTTTCATGTATCTAGTTTCTCTCAAGCATCTTCGTTCATCTGCAAATTCTTCCCGGTGATTCGTTATCTTTTATTCGTTCATTTTCAATTCTTACAGTGGTTCATTCAAGATTTCTTCTTCTTTCTTATCATATCAGTTTATTCGTTGTTTCAACCCTTCCGGTGGTTCGTTCAATACCTTCCCAAGTCTGATGTTATATATCTCTTAATCTTTTCTACGAGAATAAGTAGTATGCCAAACCCGTTGCTTGTCATCAATCTAAATTGGTGAAGGTTAAGCATAATGCAATTCTTATTCTTGTTTCATCCAAATGATTAATTCCCTATTCCAGAGACTCATCAAAATTCTTGATCTCAGTTGTTCATCTTATCTTTTTCCGGAGTTCCAAGTTTCCACTCTATCTCGTCGGAAAGCTTCATCTAATCATTGCAAGGATTCTCCTTGTGGTTTCAATTTCTCTGTCTTTTTATTCTTTTGTTACCGGAGTTCTTCATGAAGGTTCTACATGATGGTTCATCAAGGATTTAATTCCTTCTCAAAGTTTTCATCGAGATTCTTTTAAGGAGCTCAAGCATTCTTCATTTTGCAATCTGGAGTGCAATTCTTTTCTTCTGTATCATTGGAGGTGGTATTACGTCATTCTTGATAATTTGAGTTCATGCTTCTTGTTTCACATGTTGTTAAGAATGAGGTATTTTAAATCCATCAACCTCTTCGTTGGAGTTATCTTGGGTTATATTTCACCTAAAGATTTTTCTAAGGATTGTTGCTTTTATGGTGCTTATTATTGACCCAAGTTCTTTTATCCTCCCGGTGATATTAGTTTCTCGTCTCCTCGTTCATATCAATCCAATTCTTTTCCCGTGAGTGGCTGCTTGTCACCTCATAATTTGAGATGTATTCCATAAGACCATATCAAGCTTATTCTTTTCGTTGTTGGTTTTCAACAACTCCGTTCTAGCATTTGTTGTAACCGTGCTCTCTCAAAGAGCTTGTTTCCCTTCGTTCCGGAGGCATTGTGATGTTGCTCTCGCCAACCCATCTTCTTGCTTTGTCAGGATCGTGCTCTTTTCATGCTTATCCATTTAACCGAAGTGTTGTACCCTTTTGCTTAAGTTCTTTTAATATTATCAAGTCTTGCTTAACTTCTTAACCGGAGTGGTTTCAATATATATCTTGCCCTCCAACCTCAAGGTTTTTCCCAATGTTCTTTGTTCCTCTTTTCTATCGGAATGTTTTCGACCTTATTGACCTTCGTTGTGTTCTTTCTCAAATTTGTTCAACCTCGCAAGGTTCCTTGGTTTCACTTGTTTGTCAAAGAAGCAACTTAGTTTTACCTCTTATCTTCCTTTTCCTTTTTCCCTCCGGTGTCATTCTAGATCTCGGGACGAGATCCTCTCATAGTGGTGGAGTGTTGTAACGCCCCAAGACCGGAGCTTCAGATGCCTTCCAGGGTTTCTGGGTTTCGTCGTGTGATTTGTTTGGTTCATCGCTTTCATCTTTGAATCATGTGCATTGCATCATGTCATTTTTTTCTTAACTCAACTAAATAAATTGCATGGATCTTCGGTCCATTTAAATCGAGGGATATTCACTATGGTGATTACTCTTTAAAACTTATTCTCCCAATATTTTAGGGAGCTATATAAATTATATTCCCATTATGTGGAATTACCTTAACACACTTGCAAAAATCCCAAAGCCTTTTATTATTTCAACTCTTGGCCTCTAACTTTGCCACATGTCCTTTCATCATTTTCCGGAGCTCCACCTAATTTCTCAACATTTTTGGGCACTTCAAAAAACCTATCCTAGCTCAAACCTTTTGAATTAAATTCAAAGGAATTTGAATTTAATCTTTCAAACTTGACCTTTTTCTATTTTCCCGGACTGTGAACATTTTTCTGAGTCCGTGAAAATTATCCCCGTGCCCAAATTCTTCCTCTAACCTTCTCTTCTCTTTTTTTCCTTCTCTTATTTTCTTTGTTTTTGTAAAGAGAAGGAGATGGGAGAGAAAAGAGCCCGGCTGGGCCTCCCAGCCCAGCTGCAACCTGCCAAGCTGGCTCCATCCGCGCTGGCCCATTTGGCCCAAGGCCTCCCGCAGGCCCAGCCGTGCCTATAACCCTAGCCTCGCAGCCACACTCTCTCCCGGTCCCCATCTCTCCCCCCTCGTTCCTGTGCCGCCGCCACACATCGACGCCAGGGAGAGCGCCCGATCTCCTCTGCCTCCTCCTCTCTCACTCCCTGCTCGACCCCCACACCAGGTCCCTCTGTCGGCGACCTCCGCCGCCTTGAAGTCTCTGCTTCTCCTCGCTGGCAGGATGATAGAGGCAAAGGTGTCCCGTCTTTCGATGAGATGGTGGATTTCGCTTTGGTGGAAGTCAACTTTGACGATCCGACTACGAACGTGCGAGGACGTCGCGCCTTAGCAATCGCTAAACCAACTCCGAGAGGTTATTGACCACGCCGGAGCACGATCAACCTGACCACGAGGGTCTGTTTCCTGCGAGCAAACGAAGAACAAGCAAGAAACTGAGATTGCAATCTGGATATTGCGAATATAAGATGAAAGCTTTATTGATCAAGGTGGGGTTCTGTGACGCCTTTGTCTGGTCGTTGAACACAAACGAAGTACGCGAAGTTGCAGCTATGGCGAACTTTTAATCTAAACAAAACCCAAAGTCTAAACGATGCCCTAAGGGCTGTATATATGGAGGAAGAGGGGGGGAATTTCGTGGCCCTTGGTGGAGGGGTCCGAAATCAGCCCTATCTCTTGTTTCCCCACACATACGGACTCTAAAAATAGCCTATACTTATGTATTTCGAAATTACATGGGCCTGGCCCAATAATAAGGTGACGCAGCACCTAAAATAGCCTCGGGACGAAATTTATGAAGTGGCATCTTGTATATTTCGTCCAAGGCTTCATGCACCAATTATGGTGGCTTCAAAGTCCTGAAATCATCACTTGTAACTCCGTTCTTGTTCCCCTTGCGCATGCCATCATCTCCATGCTTGTTCTTGCTCCAATGTTCATCCTTCTCCAAGCTAGGCCCTTCATTTGTAAGCAAAACAAATGTATCGAATTTAGGCAGCATCATATTCTCATGAACATTAAAATCATTACCAAGAAACGAAAGTACCTGGTAATTTAGTTGGCGTGCACGAGCTCTAGTAATTGGTCCAGTATGTATAGCAGCAGGGCTGTGGGTGTAACAATTGTATTGATGTCCTCATCATCCTCCCCTTCTTGAAATGAAGTCGTTCTCGACGGAAGTTCATCTTCCTCACCCAAATAAGGCTTCAAATCTGCAATGTTAAAAGTGGGACTAACCCCAAAATCTGCAGGCAGCTCAAGTTTATATGCATTATCATTTATTTTCTCTAACACCTTAAAGGGACCATCAGCACGTGGCATTAGCTTTGATTTTCGCAAATCAGGAAATCTATCCTTACGCAAATGTAACCAAACAAGATCTCTAGGTGCAAACACAACATGTTTTCTACCCTTATCTCCAGCAAGTTTATATTTAGCATTCATACGCTCAATGTTTTCCTTAGTTAACTCATGCATTTTTAAAATCAATTCAGCACGTTGTTTAGCATCAAAATTAACCTTCTCCGAAGATGGAAGAGGCAACAAATCAATAGGTGCACGAGGTAGGAAACCATACACAACTTCAAAAGGGCACATCTTAGTAGTAGAATGCAATGAACGATTATAAGCAAATTCAATATGAGGCAAGCATTCCTCCCACATTTTCTTATTATTCTTCAAAACAGCCCTAAGCATAGTAGACAACGTTCTATTGACTACTTCAGTTTGTCCATCAGTTTGGGGGTGACAAGTAGTACTAAAAAGCAGTTTAGTCCCCAACCTAGCCCATAAACATCTCCAAAAGTGGCTAAGAAATTTAGTATCACGATCTGAAACAATAGTATTTGGCACACCATGCAAGCAAATAATTTCACGAAAGAACAAATCAGCAACATTAACAGCATCATCGCTTTTATGACATGGTATAAAGTGTGCCATTTTCGAGAATCTATCCACGACAACAAATATGCTATCCCTCCCCTTCTTTGTTCGAGGTAAACCTAAAACAAAGTCCATAGATATATCCTCCCAAGGAACACTAGGTACAGGCAAAGGCATATATAAACCATGAGGATTGAGTCGTGACTTAGCTTTTTGACATATAGTGCATCGAGCAATAAAACGCTCAACATCCCGTCTCATCTTTGGCCAAAAGAAATGTGTAGCAAGTACGTCCTCCGTCTTCTTCATGCCAAAGTGTCCCATTAATCCTCCTCCATGCGCCTCCTGCAACAACAAAAGACGAACGGAGCTAGCTGGAATGCATAGCTTGTTAGCACGAAACACAAATCCATCGTTAACGACAAACTTGTTCCACATTCTTCCTTCTTTACAATTCTGCATTACATCTTTAAAATCAGCATCATGCACATATTGATCTTTGATGGTCTCCAAACCAAATATTTTGAAGTCAAGTTGTGAAAGCATAGTATAGCGACTAGACAATGCATCAGCAATAACATTTTCTTTTCCCTTCTTGTGTTTAATGACATAAGGGAAAGTCTCAATGAATTCAACCCATTTAGCATGTCTACGATTCAGTTTAGCTTGACTTTTAATATGTTTCAAAGATTCATGATCAGAATGTATAACAAATTCTTTGGGCCATAAATAATGTTGCCATGTTTCTAAAGTCCGAACAAGAGCATATAATTCTTTATCATAAGTAGAATAATTCAGACTAGGCCCACTCAATTTTTCAGAAAAGTATGCAACAGGTTTGCCATCTTGTAATAACACACCTCCTAATCCAATTCGACTAGCATCACATTCAAGCTCAAAAGTCTTATTAAAATCAGGAAGTTGGAGTAAAGGAGCATGTGTCAACTTATCTTTCAATACCGTGAAGGCTTCTTCCTGTGCGGTACCCCAAACAAAAGGCACATCCTTCTTTGTAAGCTCGTTGAGAGGTGCAGCAATGGTGCTGAAATCTCTCACAAAATGCCTATAGAATCCAGCGAGGCCAAGAAAACTCCTCACTTGTGTGACCGTTTTGGGCTGCGGCCAACTCTCAATAGCTTCAATCTTGGCTTTGTCAACTTCAATTCCCTGTGGAGTAACAACATAGCCAAGAAAAGATACTCGGTCGGTGCAAAAGGTGCACTTCCCAAGGTTACCAAACAAACGTGCATCACGTAGAGCAGTAAAAACAGCACGTAAATGTTCCAAATGTTCTTCCAAAGATCTGCTATAAATCAGTATGTCATCAAAGTAAACTACCACAAATCGTCCAATGAAAGCACGTAAAACTTCGTTCATTAATCTCATGAAAGTACTAGGTGCATTAGTTAACCCAAAAGGCATGACTAACCACTCATATAATCCAAACTTAGTTTTAAATGCTGTTTTCCATTCATCTCCCAATTTCATACGAATTTGATGGTAGCCACTACGCAAATCAACTTTGGAGAATATTGTAGAGCCACTCAATTCATCAAGCATATCATCTAGCCTAGGAATAGGATGACGATAACGAATAGTAATATTATTAATGCCTCTACAATCAACACACATACGTGATGTACCATCCTTTTTCGGCACTAGAATAATAGGAACAGCACAAGGACTAAGGGATTCGCGTATATAACCTTTGTCGAGAATCTCTTGTACTTGGCGCATAATCTCCTTCGTCTCCTCTGGATTGGTATGGTAATGTGCACGGTTTGGCAGTGAAGCACCGGGAATTAAGTCAATCTGATGCTCAATCCCTCGAATAGGCGGTAATCCCGGTGGCACGTCTTGTGGAAAGACGTCAGCGAACTCCTGCAAAATGTTAGTGACAGCAGGAGGCAAAGAGGAAGGCACGTCCTCGAATGAAAATAATGCCTCTTTGCACACAAAAGCATAGCAAACAGATTTGCTGAAATCTAGCTCATCAATATCAGATTTGGTGGCAAATAAACATGCACTTTTCAATTTAATTTCAGAAGCAACACTAGATGGTTTATTATTAGGCTTCATTTGTTGCTCAAATTCTTTTGCCACAATCTGATTTTCACTCTTATTCGTCTCCTGTTTTGCTTTATTAGCTCTATTAATATCATCTTTCAAAATGGAATCAGGAGTCATAGGAAGCAAAGTAATATTTTTATCCCTATGAACAAGAGTATAGTGATTGTTTCTACCATGGTGTACAGAATTTTTATCAAATTGCCATGGTCTACCAAGTAATAAGGAACATGCTTGCATAGGTACCACATCACAATGAACATAATCAGCATATGTAGAGATACTAAAATGCACACGAACAGTACGTGTTACCTTAACCTTGCCGCTGTTGTTGAACCATTGGATGTAGTAAGGATGTGGATGTGGTCTTGTGGTGAGAGAAAGCTTCTCCACCATCTCCATGCTAGCCAAGTTGTTGCAGCTCCCTCCGTCTATGATGACGCGCACAGAACGTTCCTTCACAACTCCCTTGGTATGGAACAAATTGTGCCTCTGATTTTGCTCAGCTTGTGTGGCCTGCACACTCAAAACACGTTGAGCAACTAAACATTCATACCTGTCAGCGTCTTCAGGAGCCATGTATTGCGTCTCATGATCAGAATCATCTCCACCATGTTCTTCACGTGTAATAAGAGCCAATGTCTCCTCATCATAGTCACTAGCGGACTCATATCCACCATCCGCGGTAGCAATCATCACACGCGGAGATTTGCATTCCCTCGCATAATGACCTCCTCCCTTACAACGACGACAAATAATATCACTTGTGTGCCCTGTTGATGCCATGGAAGAAGAAGAACGCTGTGCAGGCCCCGCAGGTGCGCTCTTGGCAGATAATGGTGGTTGTGCCTGTTTTCTTGTATCACGGCTGGAGGTGGCACCGGACGGAGGTGCTGGTGCTGTTGAAGTAGAAGATGCACGTGGTGTCCATGATGAAGGTCGGCATGCAGAAAAGTTAGTTCGCCCCAATGCTTGTCGATCCTGCACTTCACGTTCAGCTTTACAAGCAAGATGGAATAAACGAGTGATATTAGTATACTCCTTATAGTCTAGAATGGTCTGAATCTCTCTATTTAATCCACCCAGAAAACGTGCAAGCATAGCTTCATTCTCCTCAACAATACCACATCTAATCATGCCAGTTTGTAATTCCTGATAATATTCTTCTACAGAATTTTTTTCCTTGTCTTAAACGCTGCAATTTTTGAAGCAATTCACGTTGATAATATGGTGGAACCCAACGCGTACGCATAGCAGTTTTCAAAGCAGCCCAAGTAGTTGGAATAGGATATAATCTACAATGTTCAGACCACCATACACATGCAAAACTAGTGAAAGCACAAACAGCAGCAGCAACTCGTCTCTCCTCAGGATATTGTAAACATGTAAATCGTTGTTCAGTTTCTAACTCCCAAGTAAGATATATATCAGGAACATATCTACCCTCAAATGGTGGAATATTCAATTTCAGTTTAGGAATATGGACATCATCGCGTACCTGAGGTGGTGGTGCAGGCCTACCATTACGAATATATACCTGAGGTCGACCTGCTGGTGGTGGTACAGGTGGCTGCACGTAGTGTTGATTTTGATCAACCTCATCCTCATAATCTCCCACATAATCATCATCCTCCGCATCAGCAGCAGGAGCCACAGAAGTATCAACAGCAGCACCAACAGTTTGGCCAAACGCAAGAGGAACACGGCTTGCTCGGCGGAGGTCTGCTTCGCGACGTGGAGGTAGTCGTTGTTGTTGTTGTTGGAGAGGTGCGTTAGGTGCAGCGGGTGGTGGTGGTGGAAGACGCGCGAGCAATTCATTAAACTTGTTATCGAGCTTTGTTTCGAACGTCTTCTCAAGGCCAGTGATCTTCTCCATGGCCTCTTCAAAATTGTTCAGCACATCTTGCACCTGTTCAGTCATCATTTGCTGAAACTTATCATGAAGCTCCTTGTTCGATAAATTCTCCCAGTCAATCTCGTCGGCTTGTGATCCTGGCATGGTTAGCAGCAATAGAAACACACAAGAATATGATCCTACAGACTACGAACATGATAGAGGCTAAGGTGTCCCGTCTTTCGATGAGATGGTGGATTTCGCTTTGGTGGAAGTCGACTTTGACGATCCGACTACGAACGTGCGAGGACGTCGCGCCTTAGCAATCGCTAAACCAACTCCGAGAGGTTATTGACCACGCCGGAGCACGATCAACCTGACCACGAGGGTCTGTTTCCTGCGAGCAAACGAAGAACAAGCAAGAAACTGAGATTGCAATCTGGATATTGCGAATATAAGATGAAAGCTTTATTGATCAAGGTGGGGTTCTGTGACGCCTTTGTCTGGTCGTTGAACACCAACGAAGTACGCGAAGTTGCAGCTATGGCGAACTTTTAATCTAAACAAAACCCAAAGTCTAAACGATGCCCTAAGGGCTGTATATATGGAGGAAGAGGGGGGGAATTTCGTGGCCCTTGGTGGAGGGGTCCGAAATCAACCCTATCTCTTGTTTCCCCACACATACGGACTCTAAAAATAGCCTATACTTATGTATTTCGAAATTACATGGGCCTGGCCCAATAATAAGGTGACGCAGCACCTAAAATAGCCTCGGGATGAAATTTATGAAGTGGCATCTTGTATATTTCGTCCAAGGCTTCATGCACCCATTATGGTGGCTTCAAAGTCCTGAAATCATCACTTGTAACTCCGTTCTTGTTTCCCTTGCGCATGCCATCATCTCCATGCTTGTTCTTGCTCCAATGTTCATCCTTCTCCAAGCTAGGCCCTTCATTTGTAAGCAAAACAAATGTATCCAATTTAGGCAGCATCATATTCTCATGAACATTAGAATCATTACCAAGAAACGAAAGTACCTGGTAATTTAGTTGGCGTGCACGAGCTCTAGTAATTGGTCCAGTATGTATAGCAGCAGGGGCTGTGGGTGTAACAATTGTATTGATGTCCTCATCAGAAACATGGCAACATTATTTATGGCCCAAAGAGTTTGTTATACATTCTGATCATGAATCTTTGAAACATATTAAAAGTCAAGCTAAACAGAATCGTAGACATGCTAAATGGGTTGAATTCATTGAGACTTTCCCTTATGTCATTAAACACAAGAAGGGAAAAGAAAATGTTATTGCTGATGCATTGTCTCGTCGCTATACTATGCTTTCACAACTTGACTTCAAAATATTTGGTTTGGAGACCATCAAAGATCAATATGTGCATGATGCTGATTTTAAAGATGTAATGCAGAATTGTAAAGAAGGAAGAATGTGGAACAAGTTTGTCGTTAACGATGGATTTGTGTTTCGTGCTAACAAGCTATGCATTCCAGCTAGCTCCGTTCGTCTTTTGTTGTTGCAGGAGGCGCATGGAGGAGGATTAATGGGACACTTTGGCATGAAGAAGACGGAGGACGTACTTGCTACACATTTCTTTTGGCCAAAGATGAGACGGGATGTTGAGCGTTTTATTGCTCGATGCACTATATGTCAAAAAGCTAAGTCACGACTCAATCCTCATGGTTTATATATGCCTTTGCCTGTACCTAGTGTTCCTTGGGAGGATATATCTATGGACTTTGTTTTAGGTTTACCTCGAACAAAGAAGGGGAGGGATAGCATATTTGTTGTCGTGGATAGATTCTCGAAAATGGCACACTTTATACCATGTCATAAAAGCGATGATGCTGTTAATGTTGCTGATTTGTTCTTTCGTGAAATTATTTGCTTGCATGGTGTGCCAAATACTATTGTTTCAGATCGTGATACTAAATTTCTTAGCCACTTTTGGAGATGTTTATGGGCTAGGTTGGGGACTAAACTGCTTTTTAGTACTACTTGTCACCCCCAAACTGATGGACAAACTGAAGTAGTCAATAGAACGTTGTCTACTATGCTTAGGGCTGTTTTGAAGAATAATAAGAAAATGTGGGAGGAATGCTTGCCTCATATTGAATTTGCTTATAATCGTTCATTGCATTCTACTACTAAGATGTGCCCTTTTGAAGTTGTGTATGGTTTCCTACCTCGTGCACCTATTGATTTGTTGCCTCTTCCATCTTCGGAGAAGGTTAATTTTGATGCTAAACAACGTGCTGAATTGATTTTAAAAATGCATGAGTTAACTAAGGAAAACATTGAGCGTATGAATGCTAAATATAAACTTGCTGGAGATAAGGGAAGAAAACATGTTGTGTTTGCACCTGGAGATCTTGTTTGGTTACATTTGCGTAAGGATAGATTTCCTGATTTGCGCAAATCAAAGCTAATGCCACGTGCTGATGGTCCCTTTAAGGTGTTAGAGAAAATAAATGATAATGCATATAAACTTGACCTGCCTGCAGATTTTGGGGTTAGTCCCACTTTTAACATTGCAGATTTGAAGCCTTATTTGGGTGAGGAAGATGGACTTCCGTCGAGGACGACTTCATTTCAAGAAGGGGAGGATGATGAGGACATCAATACAATTGTTACACCCACAGCCCCTGCTGCTATACATACTGGACCAATTACTAGAGCTCGTGCACGCCAACTAAATTACTAGGTACTTTCGTTTCTTGGTAATGATTCTAATGTTCATGAGAATATGATGCTGCCTAAATTGGATACATTTGTTTTGCTTACAAATGAAGGGCCTAGCTTGGAGAAGGATGAACATTGGAGCAAGAACAAGCATGGAGATGATGGCATGCGCAAGGGGAACAAGAACGGAGTTAAAAGTGATGATTTCAGGACTTTGAAGCCACCATAATGGGTGCATGAAGCCTTGGACGAAATATACAAGATGCCACTTCATAAATTTCGTCCCGAGGCTATTTTAGGTGCTGCGTCACCTTATTATTGGGCCAGGCCCATGTAATTTCGAAATACATAAGTATAGGCTATTTTTAGAGTCCGTATGTGTGGGGAAACAAGAGATAGGGTTGATTTCGGACTCCTCCACTGATAGAGGCAAAGGTGTCCCGTCTTTCGATGAGATGGTGGATTTCGCTTTGGTGGAAGTCGACTTTGACGATCCGACTACGAACGTGCGAGGACGTCGCGCCTTAGCAATCGCTAAACCAACTCCGAGAGGTTATTGACCACGCCGGAGCACGATCAACCTGACCACGAGGGTCTGTTTCCTGCGAGCAAACGAAGAACAAGCAAGAAACTGAGATTGCAATCTGGATATTGCGAATATAAGATGAAAGCTTTATTGATCAAGGTGGGGTTCTGTGACGCCTTTGTCTGGTCGTTGAACACAAACGAAGTACGCGAAGTTGCAGCTATGGCGAACTTTTAATCTAAACAAAACCCAAAGTCTAAACGATGCCCTAAGGGCTGTATATATGGAGGAAGAGGGGGGAATTTCGTGGCCCTTTGTGGAGGAGTCCGAAATCAACCCTATCTCTTGTTTCCCCACACATACGGACTCTAAAAATAGCCTATACTTATGTATTTCGAAATTACATGGGCCTGGCACAATAATAAGGTGACGCAGCACCTAAAATAGCCTCGGGACGAAATTTATGAAGTGGCATCTTGTATATTTCGTCCAAGGCTTCATGCACCCATTATGGTGGCTTCAAAGTCCTGAAATCATCACTTGTAACTCCGTTCTTGTTTCCCTTGCGCATGCCATCATCTCCATGCTTGTTCTTGCTCCAATGTTCATCCTTCTCCAAGCTAGGCCCTTCATTTGTAAGCAAAACAAATGTATCCAATTTAGGCAGCATCATATTCTCATGAACATTAGAATCATTACCAAGAAACGAAAGTACCTGGTAATTTAGTTGGCGTGCACGAGCTCTAGTAATTGGTCCAGTATGTATAGCAGCAGGGGCTGTGGGTGTAACAATTGTATTGATGTCCTCATCACAGGACTCCTGCACCTCCTCCATGGCCCTCCTCTTCCGGCCTCCTCGTCGTCCTGCCATGGACGCCGAGCTCGAAGCTCTGGCCGACCCTGCCTCCATGACCTTTGCCGAGTAGTCCCTCTCCTGGAGCTGCTCGCTGCTGTTGCTTTTCATCGAGGCGCCAAGTTCCGTCGATCTGCAGCCATCTCCCTCGCGCCCTTCCTCCTCACCGGCGTTCTACTCGAGGACCAGCCCCGCGCACCCCTGTGCTCGCGGGCAGGGAACCCCAAGAGCGCCGCGTCGTCTCCCTACCTCGCCTGCGCTGCCGGCGTCAACAACTAACAGTGGACCGGAGCCCCTGCCTTGCTCCACCACATCGCCGCACATCCGACCATTGACGTCCAACTCCTCACCAGCCCGCAGCTACCTCGAGCAGTCCTACCACGGCCATCACCTCCCCGACGCCCTTGTTGCTGCTGCTAGACCACCTCGGTGCCACCAGGGAGTACCATGGCAAGTACAACGACTTACGGCACACGGACGACCACCGCACCGAACGCCAAAGTATAGGATGACCCGCGAGGCCCCTGGACGCCATGTACTACTACAACCATTGCGTTCCGTTTCGTCTTTGTCAAGTACCCATGGACGCCAAGTACCACGATGTCGGTGCCCCTCAAGTTCGGCTACACAAAAACGCCAA
Source organism: Triticum dicoccoides (assembly GCF_002162155.2). Lineage (NCBI taxonomy): Eukaryota > Viridiplantae > Streptophyta > Magnoliopsida > Poales > Poaceae > Triticum > Triticum dicoccoides. The sequence continues at coordinate 1,136,975 of NC_041393.1, read as the reverse complement.
GTACCCCTACAAACCGTGTACGACTACCGGCGTCGAAGTCCGTGAGTACCACTATGTTTGCGATGTACATCTACACCAAGACTAGACCGAAAAGTACCGCGAGAACATTTGTACCTCTACCATCGCCGTGGATCCGACAAGTATCCCTACAACAAGTGTACCTCTACCTCGTCTTCGGAATCGTTAAGAACGTTAAGTACCCCTTCGAGATGACGAGATCGGCAAGTTCGAATGACCCCAAGTACCTCTTCGAAACGACCGAGTACCATTACCATCGGGCGCTTGAACGACTACTTCCTCTACTTCCCACGACGACCCGTGAACAACTACTTCCCCTTCGACACGTGTACCCCTACCACCAAACTCGATCCGTTCCGATAATGCACGCTTCAAAGGTATAACCCCGAGACGACATCCGTGAACGAATGCTTGCGATGTTTGAGATGCTCATGTTTGCACCATGTCCAATTTGTCACCCGTTTCCTTGTCGCCAACTCGTGGGACGCCCGGAATCCGGGAGAGCCCCACCATCTTTTGCACGCGTCCGCACACTTCTCCTTTGCATCGGTATCTCAATCGAGATACCGGAACCAGAATGTTGCCGTGACACCATTTCCGTTGTTGTTGTCGTGGCACCCCTTTAGTTTTCGCCACGATGACAAATGCCTCATATCTTATCATGTCAACGTTTTCATAAATACTACATAAAACTTGCACATGTCATCCGCATCATGATAATAACATTTAAATGTTTAAAATTGTTGTTGCACCAAATTGATAATTGCATATGGGGATTTACCGGATTTGTTGTTTGTTATATCCGGCCCCATTTAAATTGTTTTGTTATGTTTTCACCTCTTGACTTGCTTAACAACATTTAATATTGCTGAGTACATAAACAAGATCGAACTAAATAAGTCACGTGGTGTTTCGTCAATATACAACGGAGTTGCATATTGAGCTCCACTTAATTTGTAGGGTTGTTTGTGCACTTTGCCATGCCATGACTCATTAAACCGGACATGCATCATACATGTTGTGCATCATGCCATGTTGTTGTGGTGGTTGTTTACTATGTTGTGTGCTTCTTTTCCGGTGTTGCTTCTTCGGGTTGGTTCCGGTAACGTCGCCTTTGTGAGGACCCGTTTGACTACGTCCGTTTGTCTTCTTCATGGACTCCTTCTTCTTCCTTGCGGGATCTCAGGCAAGATGATCATACCCTCGAAATCACTACTATCTTTGCTATGCTAGTTTGCTCGCTCTTTTGCTATGCCATTGCTACGATGCCTACCACTTGCTTGCAAGCCTCCCAAATTGCCATGTCAAACCTCTAACCCACCAATGTCCTAGCAAACCGTTGATTGGCTATGTTACCGATTCGCTCAGCCCCTCTTATAGCGTTGCTAGTTGCAGGTGAAGATTGGAGTCCGTTCCTTGTTGGAACATTTATTTACTTGTTGGGATATCATTATATTGCCATGTTATCTTAATGCATCTATATACTTGGTAAAGGGTGGAAGGCTCGGCCTCTCGCCTAGTGTTCTGTTCCACTCTTGCCACCCTAGTTTCCGTCATATCAGTGTTATGTTCCCGGATTTTGCGTTCCTTACGCGGTTGGGTTATAATGGGAACCCCTTGATATTTCGCCTTGATTAAAGCTTTTCCAGCAATGCCCAACATTGGTGTTACCATTTGCCACCTAGCCTTTTCTTTCCCTTGGGTTCTGCAGACTCAAGGGTCATCTTATTTTAAACCCCCCCGGGCCAGTGCTCCTCTGAGTGTTGGTCCGACCGAGTAGACTGCGGGGCCACCTCGGGGCAACTTGAGGGTTGGTTTTACTCGTAGGATGTCTCATCTGAGTGTGCCCTGAGAAAGAGATATGTGCAGCTCCTATCGGGATTTGTCGGCACATTCGGGCGGTGTTGCTGGTCTTGTTTTAACCTATCGAAGTGTCTTGAATTACCGAGATACCGAGTCTGATCGGAATGTCTTGGAGGAGGTCTATTCCTTCGTTGACCGTGAGAGCTTGTCATGGGCTAAGTTGGGACTCCCCTGCAGGGATTGAACTTTCGAAAGCCGTGCCCGCGGTTATGGGTAGATGGGAATTTGTTAATGTCCGATTGTAGATAACTTGAACCTTAACTTAAATAAAATGAATCAACCGCGTGTGTAATCGTGATGGTCTCTTTCCGGCGGAGTCTGGGAAGTGAACACGGTTGTTGGAGTTATGCTTGGCGTAGGTTGCTATAGGATCACTTCTTGATCATACTTTTATCGACCGTGTTTTGCCTTCTCTTCTCGCTCTCATTTGCGTATGTTAGCCACCATATATGCTAGTCGCTTGCTGCAGCTCCACCTCATGCCTTTACCTTACCCATAAGCTTAAATAGTCTTGATCGCGAGGGTGCGAGATTGCTGAGTCCCCGTGGCTCAGAGATACTTCAAAAACCAGCTTGCAGGTGCCGACGAGTCCATGCAGATGACGCAACCAAGCTCAGGAGGAGCTCGTTGAAGATCTTGTCCTTTGTTTTCTTTGCGTTCTAGTTGATCAGTAGTGGAGCCCAGTTGGGGTCGATCGGGGACCTTTGTTGCATTTGGGGTTCTTCTTTTATTTTGGTTCCGTAGTCGGACCTTGATTGTATCTGGATGATGTAATGCTTTATTCATGTAATTGTGTGAAGTGGCGATTGTAAGCCAACTATGTATCTTTTTCCCTTATTATATTACATGGGTGGTGTGAAGATTACCTCACTTGTGACATATGCCTTCAATTCGATTATGCCTCTAAGTCGTGCCTCGACACGTGGGAGATGTAGTCGCATCGAGGGTGTTACATAGCCTCGGAC
>NC_041393.1:1110853-1133876 GCF_002162155.2 Triticum dicoccoides | reverse complement strand
GGGGTTAAAATAAAGATGACCCTTGAGCCGGCCGACTCAAGGGAAAGAAAAGGCTAGGTGGCAAATGGTAAAACCAATGTTGGGCCTTGCTGGAGGAGTTTTATTCAAGGCGAACTGTCAAGGGGTTCCCATTATAACCCAACCGCGTAAGGAACGCAAAATCCGGGAACATAACACCGATATGACGGAAACTAGGGCGGCAGGAGTGGAACAAAACACCAGGCATAAGGCCGAGCCTTCCACCCTTTACCAAGTATATAGATGCATTAATTAGATAAGAGATATCGTGATATCCCAACAAGTAAACATGTTCCAACAAGGAACAACATCTCCATGTTCCAACAAGGAACAAACTTCAATCTTCACCTGCAACTAACAACGCTATAAGAGGGGCTGAGCAAAGCGGTAACATAGCCAAACAACAGTTTGCTATGATAAGGTGGGTTAGAGGCTTGGTTTCACAATATGGGAGGCATGATAAGCAAGTGGTAGGTATCGCAGCATAGGCATAGCAAAAGAGCGAGCAACTAGCAAGCAAAGATAGAAGTGATTTAGAGGGTATGGTCATCTTGCCTGAAATCCCGCAAGGAAGAAGAACGAGTCCATGAAGAAGTCAAACGGACGTAGTCGAACGGATCCTCAAAAACGCGACGTTATCGAAACTACCCGAAGAAGCAACACCGGAAAGAAAGCGAAAAAAATAGTAATTAAACAACACCACATAATCATGGCATGATGCACAATCAAGTATGATGCATGTCCGGTTTAATGAAGCATGGCATGGCAAAGTGCACAAACAATCCTACAAATTAAGTGGAGCTCATTATGCAACTCCGTTGCATATTGCCGAAACACCACATTCAAGTTATTTAGTTTCGATCTTGTTTATGTACCCAACAATATTAAAGGTTGCTAAACATGGCAAGAGATGAAGCATAAAGAAACTATCTATCTAGGCAAGTTTAAATGAGGCCGGAACAACAAAACAACAAGTCCGGAAACTCCTCATATGCATATATTAGGTTAGGTCCTGTTCTGTCCTAAAACATATTTTAGAGTTGTTTAACATGCAAAGCAATGTCACCATGATAAACTAGGCAAAATTCTACCCCAATTACATATAAAGATTAATTAAAACCGAGCTACGGTTAATTAGTTATGAATTAAACCGTTTTAGCATGGCATAAGAGTAAATCTACACAAACAACAATTTAATCATTTTAAACATGGGTCAAAGTGACATATTATGAAACTAGACACAATTTTAAGCATTTTTCATATATAAAGTTTTTACAAGTGATGCTTAGTTTGTGAGATATTAAATGAATGATCATGAGGGTCTTTTCTGTAAAACAGCACACTCTGGATAAATAGCTAAATTCGCAGGCAGGAAAAAAACAATGAACGGACCGAAACTACTGGGTCTAGCCCACAACACCGAGGGGAACTGGACTGGGCGTCCTCACCTCGGGCCTTCACAGGCCGATCGGGAACGCGGCCCGCTAGCGAGCGGAGGCAGGCCGGCTCGCTCGGGCGGAGCTGGGCCGCGGAGCTGAAGATGGGGCCCACATGGGAAGGCGCTGCGAGCGGGCGAGCTCGTCCCTGGCTTTGTGAAGAAGACGGCGGTGGTGGATGGATGAACTCCGGCGAGACCTGGGACTCCAGCGACATGGGAAGACGACGGGAATAGGCATATCCGGTCCCTAGGCACCGGATCCGGCCGGAGGTGGACGAGGACGGCGAGGTGCGGCACGGATCCGAGCACAGGAACGACGGGGGTTGCGAGATCCGGCGAACACCATGCGGCGGCGCGATGAGGCTCCGGGGTCCTACGAAAACATGGGGAGAGAGAGCTCTGTGAGAGGAAGAGGAAGAAGCAGAGGCAGGGGAAGGAGAGAGGAGCATGTGGCGGAATTCGGCCTAGTGGTCGCCTGCGGGAATCGGGCGCAGGCAGAGCGAAGGCGGTGCTCAGGGTGCGGGGGAGTGCGGGCGTGCAGCGGCGGCTCAGGCCCGCTTCGGCCCGGGGCGGGCCGCGGCGAAGTGGGGGCACTGGGAGGCGACATGGCGCGCTGGGCTTGGCTGTGGGGCACCGGGAGGCGACGTGTCGCGCCCGTATTGGTCCGGGACGCGGCGGCGGCAGCGACAAGTGGCGAAGGTGGAGTGGGGCGGCGCTGAATCCGAGAAGGAGGGGGGTTGGCTGCGGCAGGGGTAGGGGAAGGGGTCTAGGTTGTCCAAAATGGACTAGGGGTGTCCATATATAGCAAATTTTGCTAGGGTTTGGGGGTTAGGAGGGGTTTTCGAGTCGTACGATCGCGATCGTGCGGTTTCGGACAGAGGGGGGACTAGGTGGGCTGTGAAGAGAGGCCTCGGGCTGAGAGGAGAGAAGAGAAATAAGGCTCGGCGACTGTTTCCGGAGACCGAAAACGTCCGACATTAGACCGGCTATAGCCGCTATAGTTTAGCGGTTGGGCTATCAAACGAACTCCGAATGTGATGAAACTTGACAGGCGGTCTATCTACACTATAATAAGACCGCACGTCAACTTTCATCCCATTCCGAAGACATTTTTCTGGCCACTTACAAAATAATATTTCGGACATGCCACGGGCGCGTGCAAGTGTGTCTGGGCTCAGAACGGACAACGGACGGAACAAGGAGACCGAGACGAATGCAAGTTTTGAAAACATGATGATGCAATGCACATGATGACCTGATAAGATGCAACACGCAAGCAAATGACATGGCAACGACGGCGAATAACTGGATGACAACTGGCACATCGGTCTCGGGGCGTTACAACACTCCACCACTACGAGAGGATCTCGTCGCGAGATCTAGAATGGCACCGGAGGGACAACGGAAGAGAAAGAGAAGTGGTAAGGCTAAGTTGCTTCTTTGACCAATGAGTGAAACCAAAGAACCTTGCAAAGGTTAAGCCATTTCGAGAAAAGAATTGATGAGGACATGACTACCTTGGATATGACCAAAAATATTGCATATATGCATATTTGTCAGGTGATTTCTAGTGCAGACTATTCAATAATCTATTTATGTTATCCAGAACAAAAATACTTCACACACTTTTGTGTTTTGTCTAATTGCAGGTGTATGGGACATTTGTACAATCCACATATGAAGATAAGGAAGAAAGAGATGTTTATTTGCTGTCCAAAAAGTTCTCTCACGTCACTTTTGGCCCAAGAGAAGATAGAGTCCAAGTCTCTCACGTTCTGGATTCAGATTCGGACTGCACAGACACACCTGACTCAAACGCACCCAAGTTTTTCATACGGACTCCGAATTGGGTGATTCTTTTTTTGTTGGAAACTAGATTTCGTGCACTTTCCAACCCAATTGGAATCACCTTCAAATTCGTCCGGAGCGTTGAGTTGTGGACGAAACAATCTGATGCTGCAGCAGAATCCGAGTCAAACTACAAGTCCAAAGGTGTTACATCACCTCCACTTGGGCCCATTGTCTTGTACGACCTAGATTTAGTTTTAGGATGCCTTGGGACGTCCTCCCACCTCCTTGGCCGTCACCCCTTGCTCCTATATAAGTAGATCCATCTAGTAGCTTTTCGTTGGGATTTGTTTAGTTAAAAGTTAGCCATTGCAACTTCGTGTACTTCGTTTGTGTCCAACGACCAGACCAAGACCGCTTCCGGATCCCCACCATTATCAATACCCCATATATATTTGCAATATTCAGATTGCTTTATCATATTCTTGCTCGTTCTTTGATTGCTTGCAGGAATAGACCTTCGTGGTCAGGCTGACCGTGCTTCCGGCGTCGTCAGTAACCTCAGGAGATTGGTTTAGCGATTGCTAAGGCGCAACGTCGTGCACGTTTGTAGTCGGATCGTCAAAGTCGTCTCCACCAAATCGATAGTTAGCATCTCATCGAAAGATCGGGGACCCTCGCCTCTATCAAGAATACAACGGAAATGACGAAGCTGAAAACACTCCGTTAGAAAAGAGGAACAAGGGAGAACAACTTCGAGCAGCACTCCGGTTGAGAAGTTATGCAAGACTTGATACGGTGAAAAGAACTTGAGCAGAGGACACGACACTCCGGTTACACAAGATAGAGAAGGAATAAGACTGATATAATTTGGACAGCACTTCGACTGTAAATGGAAGAAATTGAACATGATCTTGACAAACCGAGATAAGGAGTGAAAAGAGCAACATCACTAGACCTCCGGGAGAAAGAATAGAATAAAGATAATTGAGACAAAAGAATGTAGAAGAAAATGCCAACTTCTGCTACGAAGAGCTTGATAAGGTATCCTTAGGAGAAGGGTCGAATGGAGTTGTTGGAAAACCAATAACAAAAAGAGTAAGCTTGTAGTGGGCTTATGGAGAACATCTGAAAACTATGAGGTGAAATTCCGCCACTAGCGGACACAATAGATTTGATTGAGAGCTAGAAAAGAATAGAAAGCTTCTTCCACCGAGGTGATAAGGATAAAACTTGGATCATAGGTAATCACCACAAAGAGCAACTGATGAGGACATGACTACCTTGGATATGACCAAAAATATTGCATATATGCATATTTGTCAGGTGATTTCTAGTGCAAACTATTCAATAATCTATTTATGTTATCCAGAACAAAAATACTTCACACACTTTTGTGTTTTGTCTAATTGCAGGTGTATGGGACATTTGTACAATCCACATATGAAGATAAGGAAGAAAGAGATGTTTATTTGCTGTCCAAAAAGTTCTCTCACGTCACTTTTGGTCCAAGAGAAGATAGAGTCCAAGTCTCTCACGTTCTGGATTCAGATTCGGACTGCACAGACATACCTGACTCAAAACGCACACAAGTTTTTCATACGGACTCCGAATTGGGTGATTCTTTTTTTGTTGGAAACTAGATTTCGTGCACTTTGCAACCCAATTGGAATCACCTTCAAATTCGTCCGGAGCGTTGAGTTGTGGACGAAACAATCTGATGCTGCAGCAGAATCCGAGTCAAACTACAAGTCCAAAGGTGTTACATCACCTCCACTTGGGCCCATTGGCCTTGTACGACCTAGATTTAGTTTTAGGCTGCCTTGGGACGTCCTCCCACCTCCTTGGCCGCCACCCCTTGCTCCTATATAAGTAGATCCATCTAGTAGCTTTTCCTTGGGATTTGTTTAGTTAAAGTTAGCCATTGCAACTTCGTGTACTTCGTTTGTGTCCAACGACCAGACCAAGACCGCTTCCGGATCCCCACCATTATCAATACCCCATATATATTTGCAATATTCAGATTGCTTTATCATATTCTTGCTCGTTCTTTGATTGCTTGCAGGAATAGACCTTCGTGGTCAGGCTGACCGTGCTTCCGGCGTCGTCAGTAACCTCAGGAGATTGGTTTAGCGATCGCTAAGGCGCAACGTCGTGCACGTTTGTAGTCGGATTGTCAAAGTCGTCTCCACCAAATCGATAGTTATCATCTCATCGAAAGATCGGGACACCCTCGCCTCTATCAGCAACATTCCCAATGGAAGGCTTTAGGTGAAATATGACCCAAGATAACTCCAATGAAGAGATTGATGGATTGCAAAGGATCTTATGAACTAAATGAAAAAGATGGGTTTAACATATGTCATTCCGGACAACTTGTGAATCGTGAAACACGAAGGGAAATTGTCAAGAGTGACATAACACCATCTCAAAAGATAAGTTAGAAAGAATTGCACTCCGGATTGCAAGATGAAGAAAACTTGAGCTCCTCTGAAAATAATCTTGATGAGTACTTCGAGAAGGAATTTAATCCTTGGTGAACCATCATGTAGAACCTCCGTGAAGAACTCCGGTAACAAAAGGATAACGAAAAGAAAGCGACATTGAAAACACAAGGTGAAACCTTGTAATGATTTAGATAGATCCTTGTGGTCATATAATTGAAAGAGCTTGGAATTCCGGAAAGAAGGATGAGCACTTGAACCCAAGAATTTAATCATCGTGAACAAACTCCGGAGAAAAGATTAACATAAGGATGAAACAAGAATAAGAATTACATTATGCTTATCCTTCACCAATTCAATTGATGACAAGCAATGGATTTTGGCATACTGCTTATTCTCGTAGAAAGGATTAAGAGAGATGTAACGCAAACTTGGGAAGGTCTTCGACGAACCATTGGTAGAATTTGAAAGAACGAAAAAATTGATATGACAACGAATGACGAGAACTCTTGAACGAACCACCATGAGAATTGAAAAAGAACGAATAGAACATAAAGAAACACCTGGAAGAATTAGCAAATACACGAAGATTCTTGAGAGGATTTAGATACATGAGAACGAAGAGATCACGAGCTGATTAAAGAATATGGAATGATGCACCGGTGAGATTAGGAGAATGATAACTGAAAGCTGGGAATGAATAATTATGAGATGATGGGCTCCAGAGAATCAAACTGAAAATACTCTGAATTACTCCGGATGGGTGAAAAGAATATCTCACAATCGCAAATAATTATGAGAGGATGGCAACAAGCTAGAATCACGAATCTTGAAGAGAATGGAGCTAGATTGAGATAAAAATCTTCTTCGTTCTTCAAAATTCCGAGAATGACGACGAGAAACACCACCCTGAAGTGTTGAGAAATTCCGAAATAAAGAATGGAAAAGGTTTAGCCAACAATGAAAAGAATTTGAAAGATCTTGGAGAAATACAAATGACTGATGATGAATCATTCTTACGTCAAACTTCAAAAGAAATTTGAGGATAGCTCCGGGAAAATAAGAAGAGTCAGGTAAGATCCTGGGAAAAGACCTGTGGGTTAAGGCCCACTCAAAAGATACACCGTTGAAAATATTTAAAAGAGAGATTGCATCGGTTGAATTAAATGGCTAGAATGAGATAACAATCTCGAAAGAGCATGCACGAATACAGAGTGGCAAACACGAATCTTCGAGATATCTTGAGCACTACGGGACAATTAAATAGCGAGAAGTGAATGAATAAGAGGTGCACCGGCATGAGAAGGTATTTGAAACGAGGAAAAAGGATATGATCAACATCAAAGCTTGAATTGAATCCACCGGAGAAGAAAAGAATGAAGAATGACGAACTAGTAGAACATCTTCATGAGAAACACCGGGTAAAAACATGAAGGAAAAAGAATGGAGAGACTTCCATCAATAAAATGGATAGTGATTAAGAAATCTGGGTCCTTGAAGAAAAGGGGTGGGTGGGTGGGAAAAAAACAAAGGCAACTTGGGATGAATGAAATGAACACCGTTGAGAAGAATTGAGATTGGATCTTGCAAATGTTGAAATGATCGGATCCACTTGAAGGGAAGCTCACCGGTTGAGAAGAAATTGGAATGACCAACTCCATGATCGAGAAGGATTAGTACTCACATAGAAATATGAGAACACCGCTTAGGAAAGGGTATGGAATCAACATTTGACTTCGAAGCAACTCGAATAACACATCTCAAAACAAAACAAGGATTGGCTTGCAAAATAAGCCGGAACAAACATATGATAGAGATTTCGTCCGAAGTTTTCGTGGTGGGGCCTACACGGGCTCGATCGTACAGAACCATCATGTACAAGGCAATGCACATGACATACGAAGCGTCCCCGAGTCGGCATAGCCAAGGACTCTTTAAGACACAACGAGACCACTGTAAAACCAACCGTGAATTGGCGGACCACTAGACGTCGAACCCCAATTTCATATCATATATCCGTCGGAAAGAAAAACCTAAGGGCTACTTGAATTCCCACTTATAAACTCCCGAAATTTTCCCAGTTATGCAATCAGGTATTGGGGATACAGGGGAAGCATAATATCTCACCCAAAACTAGAAAATCCTACATCCAGCTGTATCCATCCTTCAACACATAACCAAGAAACCTTCGGAAATCATCTACCTCAACATTCGAAAAGCATCCGTTATACGAGTTATGGCAATACTCCTGAACTCCCGCCCCAGTACTGGGTGGCGTCGAGGTTATCTCACCAACGAACTGTGATGAGGACATGACTACCTTGGATATGACCAAAAATATTGCATATATGCATATTTGTCAGGTGATTTCTAGTGCAAACAATTCAATAATCTATTTATGTTATCCAGAACAAAAATACTTCACACACTTTTGTGTTTTCTCTAATTGCAGGTGTATGGGACATTTGTACAATCCACATATGAAGATAAGGAAGAAAGAGATGTTTATTTGCTGTCCAAAAAGTTCTTTCACGTTACTTTTGGCCCAAGAGAAGATAGAGTCCAAGTCTCTCACGTTCTGGATTCAGATTCGGACTGCACAGACATACCTGACTCAAAACGCACACAAGTTTTTCATACGGACTCCGAATTGGGTGATTCTTTTTTTGTTGGAAACTAGATTTCGTGCACTTTCCAACCCAATTGGAATCACCTTAAATTCGTCCGGAGCGTTGAGTTGTGGACGAAACAATCTGATGTTGCAGCAGAATCCGAGTCAAACTACAAGTCCAAAGGTGTTACATCACCTCCACTTGGGCCCATTGGCCTTGTACGACCTAGATTTAGTTTTAGGCTGCCTTGGGACGTCCTCCCACCTCCTTGGACGCCACCCCTTGCTCCTATATAAGTAGATCCATCTAGTAGCTTTTCCTTGGGATTTGTTTAGTTAAAAGTTAGCCATTGCAACTTCGTGTACTTCGTTTGTGTCCAACGACCAGACCAAGACCGCTTACGGATCCCCACCTTTATCAATACTTCATATATACTCGCAATATTCAGATTGCTTTTATCATATTCTTGCTTGTTCTTCGATTGCTTGCAGGAATAGACCTTCGTGGTCAGGTTGATTGTGCTCCGGCGTGGTCAATAACCTCTCGGAGTTGGTTTAGCGATTGCTAAGGCGCAATGTCGTGCACGTTTGTAGTCGGATCGTCAAAGTCGTCTCCACCAAATCGATAGTTATCATCTCATCGAAAGATCGGGACACCTCGCCTTTATCAAGTGGTATCAGTTTTCAGGTTGCTCGGTGAGAATTTCCAGTTTTCCTAGATTAGATTTATTTTCTTACCTATTGTCCAAGAAAAAGCCACAAAAAAGAGTTAGATCTATTCATCCTTGGTCCAAGCCAGTCTGAGCCTTTGCAATTTTCTTTTCATTGCTTGCATAGTTGAATTATCGGTTGCATCGTCGTGTCGAGTTGCTGGTCTTAGTGTCTAGTTCGTTTAGAGTTTCGAGTTCTGTTCATATTAGTCACGCCACCGCTGCATCATTATCTCTTCCGCTGTCCACCACCCATCCATCAATTTCCACCACGTGCTACCCACCATTCATTGTCATAATAATAGTTGAGATCGTTCACATCTTCACTTGATCCAATCTGCATCTTATCGAGTTTTTTTGGAAAGAGGGAGAAAAAGAGAGAGAAAAAAACGAGAAAAAAAAGGAGAAAAAAAATTAGAGAGAAAAAAAGGAGAGAAAGAAAAAAAAAGTGTGAGGAAAAAAAAAGAGAAGAAAAAAAAACAAAAAAATCGGCACAAACTTTTTCAGAGGAAAGTTGGAGACAAAGTTGTTGATATATCCTGCTTGGCTGTTGTTTCACCTCATTATCTTTACTGCCGTTGTGATCTTCACTTATATCTTGCTGTCCAGAGCTACATAGTATCCTTCATTGATGCTAGTTGTGCTACGACGTGACCTCATTAGTGTTCTAGGCTCGCGTCTCTAGTCCGGTCTAGCCTAGGACCAGCACAGTACCGTCGTTGAGCGTTTATTCAACATTGCATCTTTGAATTGATTATTGCTAATCTTTTGCTACCATATATAGCCAACCCAGCTCCACATATTTCTACACCGTGTATACGTACGCTCCCCTAGCAATCGCTTTACTCAATATTCGGAGTTACTTGACACCGCTGGTTGTCGATCACCGCCTGCTGCATGGTAAGAACTTGTAAGACATTGATATTTGCTTTACTGTGAGCGTTTTACCACCACATCCTAGTAGTTATAGGAACATTATTTTTGGGTTTTGTTTCTTGTTCTACTAATCATGATAGGATCCAGAGTCAATTCATGGGCTTTGTCGATCGCGGGAGACGTGCCACCACCTTTGCAAATACCACAACCGTCACGAGAGGTGCACAAACATCCAAATGCACATGATCAGGTTAATGTATCTATACCACCATTTAATGGCCGTTTTAAACCTGCTTTATATATTGAATGGGAGTTCGACATAAAAAATATATTTGCTTCCCATAATTTCGATGAACATAAAAAGGTTAAGGTTGCGGTTGGTTCTTTCACTGGTTATGCTTTGGTTTGGTGGAGTGAGTATTGTCGGTTACACCCTGATTATATACCTACTACTTGGGATGATTTGAAACTTGCCATGCGACATACTTTCGTCCCTGCTTATTATACTCGTGACATGATTAAGAAGTTGCAACACTTAAAACAAGGTAGTGAAACTGTAACAAAATATTATGATGATTTACAAACTACCTTGTTGCATTCCTCTTTAGAAGAAAGTGAAGATGATTTTATGGATAGATTTTGGGGAGGATTAAACCGTGATATTCAAGAGATACTAATTCATGAAGAGTGTTATCCTATGGACCATTTGTTTCATCTTGCTTGCAAAGCTGAACAGGAAATAAAACGACGTGTTGGCCACGAGGAGAACAAGCGCACGGTGCACATTCCAAGAGTTGATATGATTGTTCCTTCAACTACTAGGCATACTATGACAACCACATCCGTTGTTGTTAGGACTACATCACCTCCACCATGTGACACATCGCCCCCGAGAGTGGCTACATTGATAGAGGCGAGGGTCCCGATCTTTCGATGAGATGATGGATATCGCTTTGGTGGAAGTCAACTTTGACGATCCGACTACGAACGTGCGAGGACGTCGCGCCTTAGCAATCGCTAAACCAACTCCGAGAGGTTATTGACCACGCCGGAGCACGATCAACCTGACCACGAGGGTCTGTTTCCTGCGAGCAAACGAAGAACAAGCAAGAAACTAAGATTGCAATCTGGATATTGCGAATATAAGATGAAAGCTTTATTGATCAAGGTGGGGTTCTGTGACGCCTTTGTCTGGTCGTTGAACACAAACGAAGTACGCGAAGTTGCAGCTATGGCGAACTTTTAATCTAAACAAAACCCAAGGAAAAAGCTACTAGATGGATCTACTTATATAGGAGTAAGGGGTGGCGGCCAAGGAGGTGGGAGGACGTCCCAAGGCAGCCTAAAACTAAATCTAGGTCGTACAAGGCCAATGGGCCCAAGTGGAGGTGATGTAACACCTTTGGACTTGTAGTTTGACTCGGATTCTGCTGCAGCATCAGATTGTTTCGTCCATAACTCAACGCTCCGGACGAATTTGAAGGTGATTCCAATTGGGTTGGAAAGTGCACGAAATCTAGTTTCCAACAAAAAAAGAATCACCCAATTCGGAGTCCGTATGAAAAACTTGTGTGCGTTTTGAGTCAGGTATGTCTGTGCAGTCCGAATCTGAATCCAGAACGTGAGAGACTTGGACTCTATCTTCTCTTGGGCCAAAAGTGACGTGAGAGAACTTTTTGGACAGCAAATAAACATCTCTTTCTTCCTTATCTTCATATGTGGATTGTACAAATATCCCATACACCTGCAATTAGACAAAACACAAAAGTGTGTGAAGTATTTTTGTTCTGGATAACATAAATAGATTATTGAATAGTTTGCACTAGAAATCACCTGACAAATATGCATATATGCAATATTTTTTGTCATATCCAAGGTAGTCATGTCCTCATCACAAATTGACAAGGCATTCATCATTCTCATGTAGAGATGGAAGATCAGTACCTTTGTCATTACCTCTTATGATCAACTCAGATGATGTAGCCACTCTCGGGGGCGATGTGTCACATGGTGGAGGTGATGTAGTCCTGACAACAACGGATGTGGTTGTCATAGTATGCTTAGTAGTTGAAGGAACAATCATATCAACTCTTGGAATGTGCACCGTGCGCTTGTTCTCCTCGTGGCCAACACGTCGTTTTATTTCCTGTTCAGCTTTGCAAGCAAGATGAAACAAATGGTCCATAGGATAACACTCTTCATGAATTAGTATCTCTTGAATATCACGGTTTAATCCTCCCCAAAATCTATCCATAAAATCATCTTCACTTTCTTCTAAAGAGGAATGCAACAAGGTAGTTTGTAAATCATCATAATATTTTGTTACAGTTTCACTACCTTGTTTTAAGTGTTGCAACTTCTTAATCATGTCACGAGTATAATAAGCAGGGACGAAAGTATGTCGCATGGCAAGTTTCAAATCATCCCAAGTAGTAGGTATATAATCAGGGTGTAACCGACAATATTCACTCCACCAAACCAAAGCATAACCAGTGAAAGAACTAACCGCAACCTTAACCTTTTTATGTTCATCGAAATTATGGGAAGCAAATATATTTTTTATGTCGAACTCCCATTCAATATATAAAGCAGGTTTAAAACGGCCATTAAATGGTGGTATAGATACATTAACCTGATCATGTGCATTTGGATGTTTGTGCACCTCTCGTGACGGTTGTGGTATTTGCAAAGGTGGTGGCACGTCTCCCGCGATCGACAAAGCCCATGAATTGACTCTGGATCCTGTCATGATTAGTAGAACAAGAAACAAAACCCAAAAATAATGTTCCTATAACTACTAGGATGTGGTGGTAAAACGCTCACAGTAAAGCAAATATCAATGTCTTACAAGTTCTTACCATGCAGCAGGCGATGATCGGCAACCAGCGGTGTCAAGTAACTCCGAATATTGAGTAAAGCGATTGCCAGGGAGCGTACGTATACACGGTGTAGAAATATGTGGAGCTGGGTTGGCTATATATGGTAGCAAAAGATTAGCAATAATCAATTCAAAGATGCAATGTTGAATAAACGCTCAACGACGGTACTGTGCTGGTCCTAGGCTAGACCGGACTAGAGACGCGAGCCTAGAACACTAATGAGGTCACGTCGTAGCACAACTAGCATCAATGAAGGATACTAAGTAGCTCTGATACCACTTGATAGAGGCGGGGGTGTCCCGATCTTTCGATGAGATGATAACTATCGATTTGGTGGAGACGACTTTGACGATCCGACTACAAACGTGCACGATGTTGCGCCTTAGCAATCGCTAAACCAATCTCCTGAGGTTACTGATGATGCCGGAAGCACGGTCAGCCTGACCACGAAGGTCTATTCCTGCAAGCAATCGAAGAACGAGCAAGAATATGATAAAGCAATCTGAATATTGCAAATATATATGTGGTATTGATAATGGTGGGGATCCGTAAGCGGTCTTGGTCTGGTCGTTGGACACAAACGAAGTACACGAAGTTGCAATGGCTAACTTTTAACTAAACAAATCCCAAGAAAAAGCTACTAGATGGATCTACTTATATAGGAGCAAGGGGTGGCGGCCAAGGAGGTGGGAGGACGTCCCAAGGCAGCCTAAAACTAAATCTAGGTCGTACAAGGCCAATGGGCCCAAGTGGAGGTGATGTAACACCTTTGGACTTGTAGTTTGACTCGGATTCTGCTGCAGCATCAGATTGTTTCGTCCACAACTCAACGCTCCGGACGAATTTGAAGGTGATTCCAATTGGGTTGGAAAGTGCACGAAATCTAGTTTCCAACAAGAAAAGAATCACCCAATTCGGAGTCCGTATGAAAAACTTGTGTGCGTTTTGAGTCAGGTGTGTCTGTGCAGTCCGAATCTGAATCCAGAACGTGAGAGACTTGGACTCTATCTTCTCTTGGGCCAAAAGTGACGTGAGAGAACTTTTTGGACAGCAAATAAACATCTCTTTCTTCCTTATCTTCATATGTGGATTGTACAAATGTTCCATACACCTGCAATTAGACAAAACACAAAAGTGTGTGAAGTATTTTTGTTCTGGATAACATAAATAGATTATTGAATAGTTTGCACTAGAAATCACCTGACAAATATGCATATATGCAATATTTTTGGTCATATCCAAGGTAGTCATGTCCTCATCATCCTCCCCTTCTTGAAAATAAAGCCGTCCTCGGCGTTGCTTAATCTGAAATGTTGCTAACAAAAGAGACAAGGTGTACATGTTGTATATGTATATGTCATCCATTTTTACTTCCCTTGATTTTTGCATATATGACACATGAATAGATGAGTAACTTGCATAGTTCATAAAATCTAAAGCCAAAAAATTAGCACAAGAAGTAGAAGGCATGAAAATATTGCAACTCAGTTTGCACATATAAGTGAAGCTCTTATTCATTTCAAAAGATTGACAATGTTCATCATTAAACCATCCCAACATTGGTGAATAAACCTTACTTGCATCAAATTTACATGCTACAACATGCTTAAATACGGAAACATGCAATAAGTCATTCAACACAGAATCATCACCAAGATTAGAGGTCATATCAAAAGATTAGCTATATATGGATCTAGGTTGGCTATATATGGTAGCAAAAGATTAGCAATAATCAATTCAAAGATGCAATGTCATAAACGCTCAACGACGGTACTGTG
Source organism: Triticum dicoccoides (assembly GCF_002162155.2). Taxonomy (NCBI): domain Eukaryota; kingdom Viridiplantae; phylum Streptophyta; class Magnoliopsida; order Poales; family Poaceae; genus Triticum; species Triticum dicoccoides. The sequence continues at coordinate 1,119,334 of NC_041393.1, read as the reverse complement.
CTGGTCCTAGGCTAGACCGGACTAGAGACGCGAGCCTAGAACACTAATGAGGTCACGGCGTAGCACAACTAGCATCAATGAAGGATACTAAGTAGCTCTGGACAGCAAGATATAAGTGAAGATCACAACGGCAGTAAAGATAATGATGAAAAACAACTGCCAAACAGGATATACAACAACTCTCTCTCCAACTTTTCTCTTGAAAAGTTTGAGCCAATTTTCTGATAAATTCTTTCAAAGAATGCTACTAACTCAAGCTTTCCAATGCAAAAAGAATCATTCAATTCTGAGTTGATATGAGGAGTCAAAGAATTCTAAAACTGGCCTGAAAAATTGGAACAAGCTGTGTTCACGAACTTCAGAGGGCAAAAAGACCTATATAAAAGCCGATTTTGAGGTGTCAAATATTGAACTAGCTTCTGCAACTATTTAGATGCGGCTCGTCGCTAGCTTCAATTTGATTACTCACGGAGCCAAAACGGACTTCGTATGAGGAAGATACACCTGTTTTACTGAACAGTGCGCAAAACAGATTCAAATCCGAATTCAGGTACGAGATTGATTCTAGATAGATCCGATTTTTTTTCTTCTCTCTTTTTTTTCTCACGCTTTTGTTTCTTTTTCTTCTCTCTCTTTTTCTTTGACTTTTTTTTTACTTTTTTCTCTTTTTTTCTCTCTCTCTTTTTTTTCTCCCTCTTTCCAAGACAAACTAGATAAGATGGAGATTGGATTAGGAGAAGATGTGAATGACCTCAACTATGATTATGACAATGAACAGTGCGTAGCACGTGGTGGAAATTAATAGATGGGATGGTGGACGGCGGAAGGGATAATGATGCAGCGGCGGCGTGACTAATGTGAACAGAACTCGAAACTCTAAAGGAACTAGACACTAAGACCAGCAACTGACACGACGATGCAACCGATAATTCAACTATGCAACCGATAAAGGATGAACAGATCTAACTTTTTTTTGTGGCTTTTTCTTGGACAATAGGTAAGAAAAAAAATCTAATCTAGGAAAAACTGGAAATTCTCACCGAGCAACCTGAAAACTGATACCACTTGATAGAGGCAAAGGTGTCCCGTCTTTCGATGAGATGGTGGATTTCGCTTTGGTGGAAGTCGACTTTGACGATCCGACTACGAACGTGCGAGGACGTCGCGCCTTAGCAATCGCTAAACCAACTTCGAGAGGTTATTGACCACGCCGGAGCACGATCAACCTGACCACGAGGGTCTGTTTCCTGCGAGCAAACGAAGAACAAGCAAGAAACTAAGATTGCAATCTGGATATTGTGAATATAAGATGAAAGCTTTATTGATCAAGATGGGGTTCTATGACGCCTTTGTCTGGTCGTTGAACACAAACGAAGTACGCGAAGTTGCAGCTATGGCGAACTTTTAATCTAAACAAAACCCAAGGAAAAGCTACTAGATGGATCTACTTATATAGGAGCAAGGGGTGGAGGCCAAGGAGGTGGGAGGACGTCCCAAGGCAGCCTAAAACTAAATCTAGGTCGTACAAGGCCAATGGGCCCAAGTGGAGGTGATGTAACACCTTTGGACTTGTAGTTTGACTCGAATTCTGCTGCAGCATCAGATTGTTTCATCCACAACTCAACGCTCCGGACGAATTTGAAGGTGATTCCAATTGGGTTGGAAAGTGCACGAAATCTAGTTTCCAACAAAAAAAGAATCACCCAATTCGGAGTCCGTATGAAAAATTTGTGTGCATTTTGAGTCAGGTGTGTCTGTGCAGTCCGAATCTGAATCCAGAACGTGAGAGACTTGGACTCTATCTTCTCTTGGGCCAAAAGTGACGTGAGAGAACTTTTTGGACAGCAAATAAACATCTCTTTCTTCCTTATCTTCATATGTGGATTGTACAAATGTCCCATACACCTGCAATTAGACAAAACACAAAAGTGTGTGAAGTATTTTTGTTCTGGATAACATAAATAGATTATTGAATAGTTTGCACTAGAAATCACCTGACAAATATGCATATATGCAATATTTTTGGTCATATCCAAGGTAGTCATGTCCTCATCACCACCTTTATCAATACTTCATATATACTCGCAATATTCAGATTGCTTTTATCATATTCTTGCTTGTTCTTCGATTGCTTGCAGGAATAGACCTTCGTGGTCAGGTTGATTGTGCTCCGGCGTGGTCAATAACCTCTCGGAGTTGGTTTAGCGATTGCTAAGGCGCAATGTCGTGCACGTTTGTAGTCGGATCGTCAAAGTCGTCTCCACCAAATCGATAGTTATCATCTCATCGAAAGATCGGGACACCCCGCCTCTATCAAACTGCATAAAAGAGATTTTCGATGTCGGCGTACTAAACTCAGGTATTTCAGAACTGCAACGATAAAATGGTGAGGACAACACCTCGGAGCTCAACTCCCCAGGACACTTCCACAAAACCCCTGACAGGAGGCACCAAGACAATGTTCTCGTCACAAAACCATCGGAACGATCCCAAGATACCCGCGTGATCCTAAAATTTTTTTTTGTGAAATTTGAGAAGAGAAGAGTCAAAACTCTACGTCAGGATGCCTTACCAGAGCGATGGGGAGACTGGGAAGTAAAAAGAATTCCTAAACTCTCCGATATATAATTCCTAGAAGACTCAAAACATTTTTTCTAGACACAACTCGGCTGCTAAAAACGATCAAGCAATGGGGCTCCTAAGGTCGGGATGGCTCTAATTACCAACTTGTCACGCCCTCGATGCGGCTATATCTCCCACGTGTCGAAGCATGACTTAGAGGCATAACCGCATTGAAAGCAATGTCGCAAGTGAGGTAATCTTCACACAACCCATGTAATACATAAGGGAAAAAGATACATAGTTGGCTTACAATCGCCACTTCACACAAATACATGTATAAAGCATTACATCATCCAAATACAATCAGGGCCCGACTACGGAGCCAGAATAAAAGAAGACTACCCCAAAAGCGACAAGGTCCCCGATCGACCCCAACTGGGCTCCACGACTGATCAACTAGAACGAAACAACACAAAGGACAAGATCTTCATCGAGCTCCTCCATGAGCTTGGTTGCGTCATCTGCACGGTTCAACGGCACCTGCAAGCTGGTTTTGGAAGTATCTGTGAGTCACGGGGACTCAGCAATCTCGCACCCTCGCGATCAAGACTATTTAAGCTTATAGGAAGGGTAAAAGGTATGAGGTGGAGCTGCAGCAAGCGACTAGCATATATGGTAGCTAACATATACGCAAAAGAGAGCGAGAAGAGAAGGCAAAACACGATCGAGAAACTATGATCAAGAAGTGATCCTAGAACAACTTACGTCAAACATAACTCCAACACCGTGTTCACTTCCCGGACTCCGCCGGAAAGAGACCATCACGGTTACACACGCGGTTGATGTATTTTAATTAAGGTCAACTTTAGGTTTTCTACAACTGGACGTTAACAAATTCCCATCTGCCCATAACCGCGGGCACAACTTTTGAAAGTTCAAATCCCTGCAGGGGTGTCCCAACTTAGCCCATCACAAGCTCTCACGGTCAACGAAGGATATTCCTTCTAGCGGGAAGACCCGATCAGACTCGGAATCCCGGTTACAAGACGTTTCGACAATGATACAACAAGACCAGCAAAACCACCCAGATGTGCCGACAAATCCTGATAGGAGCTGCACATATCTCGTTCTCAGGTCACACCGGATGAGCCAGACGTCAGGTAAGCCAGCCTAGAGTTGCCCCTGGTAGCCTCGGACATCGCTCAGTTGGACCAACACTTAGAGAAGCACTGGCCCGGGGGGTTAAAATAAAGATGACCCTTGAGCCGGCCGACTCAAGGGAAAGAAAAGGCTAGGTGGCAAATGGTAAAACCAATGTTGGGCCTTGCTGGAGGAGTTTTATTCAAGGCGAACTGTCAAGGGGTTCCCATTATAACCCAACCGCGTAAGGAACGCAAAATCCGGGAACATAACACCGATATGACGGAAACTAGGGCGGCAAGAGTGGAACAAAACACCAGGCATAAGGCCGAGCCTTCCACCCTTTACCAAGTATATAGATGCATTAATTAGATAAGAGATATCGTGATATCCCAACAAGTAAACATGTTCCAACAAGGAACAACATCTCCATGTTCCAACAAGGAACAAACTTCAATCTTCACCTGCAACTAACAACGCTATAAGAGGGGCTGAGCAAAGCGGTAACATAGCCAAACAACGGTTTGCTAGGATAAGGTGGGTTAGAGGCTTGGTTTCACAATATGGGAGGCATGATAAGCAAGTGGTAGGTATCGCAGCATAGGCATAGCAAAAGAGCGAGCAACTAGCAAGCAAAGATAGAAGTGATTTCGAGGGTATGGTCATCTTGCTTGAAATCCCGCAAGGAAGAAGAACGAGTCCATGAAGAAGTCAAACGGACGTAGTCGAACGGATCCTCACAAACGCGACGTTATCAAAACTACCCGAAGAAGCAACACCGGAAAGAAAGCGAACAACATAGTAATTAAACAACCACCACATAATCATGGCATGATGCACAATCAAGTATGATGCATGTCCGGTTTAATGAAGCATGGCATGGCAAAGTGCACAAACAATCCTACAAATTAAGTGGAGCTCATTATGCAACTCCGTTGCATATTGCCGAAACACCACATTCAAGTTATTTAGTTTCGATCTTGTTTATGTACCCAACAATATTAAAGGTTCGTAAACATGGCAAGAGATGAAGCATAGAGAAACTATCTATCTAGGCAAGTTTAAATGAGGCCGGAACAACAAAACAACAAGTCCGGAAACTCCTCATATGCATATATTAGGTTAGGTCCTGTTCTGTCCTAAAACATATTTTAGAGTTGTTTAACATGCAAAGCAATGTCACCATGATAAACTAGGCAAAATTCTACCCCAATTACATATAAAGATTAATTAAAACCGAGCTACAGTTAATTAGTTATGAATTAAACCGTTTTTGCATGGCATAAGAGTAAATCTACACAAACAGCAATTTAATCATTTTAAACATGGGTCAAAGTGACATATTATGAAACTAGACACAATTTTAAGCATTTTTCATATATAAAGTTTTTACAAGTGATGCTTAGTTTGTGAGATATTAAATGAATGATCATGAGGGTCTTTTCTGTAAAACAACACACTTTGGATAAATAGCTAAATTCGCAGGCAGGAAAAAAAACAATGAACGGACCGAAACTACTGGGTCTAGCCCACAACACCGAGGGGAACTGGACTGGGCATCCTCACCTCGGGCCTTCACAGGCCGATCGGGAACGCGGCTCGCTAGCGAGCGGAGGCAGGCCGGCTCGCTCGGGCGGAGCTGGGCCGCGGAGCTGAAGATGGGGCCCACATGGGGAGGCGCTGCGAGCGGGCGAGCTCGTCCCTGGCTTTGTGAAGAAGACGGCGGCGGTGGATGGATGAACTCCGGTGAGACCTGGGACTCCAACGACATGGGAAGACGACGGGAATGGGCAGATCCGGTCCCTAGGCACCGGATCCGGCCAGAGGTGGACGAGGACGGCGAGGTGCGGCACGGATCCGAGCACAGGAACGACGGGGGTCGCGAGATCCGGCGAACACCATGCGGCGGCATGATGAGGCTCCGGGGTCCTGCGAAAACATGGGGAGAGAGAGCTCTGTGAGAGGAAGAGGAAGAAGCAGAGGCAGGGGAAGGAGAGAGGAGCATGTGGCAGAATTCGGCCTAGTGGTCGCCTGCAGGAATCGGGCGCAGGCAGAGTGAAGGCAGTGCTCAGGGCACGGGGGAGTACGGGCGTGCAGCGGCGGCTCAGGACCGCTTCGGCCCGGGGCTGGCCGCGGATGGGCCGGGCGGGCCGCGGCGAAGTGGGGGAACCGGGGAGGCGACATGGCGCGCTGGGCTTGGCTGCGGGGCACCGGGAGGCGACGTGTCGCACCCGGATTGGTCCGGGACGCGGCGGCGGCGGCGACAAGTGGCGAAGGTGGAGTGGGGCGGCGCTGAATCCGAGGAGGAGGGGGGTTGGCTGCGGCAGGGGTAGGGGAAGGGGTCTAGGTTGTCCAAAATGGACTAGGGGTGTCCATATATAGCAAATTTTGCTAGGGTTTGGGGGTTAGGAGGGGTTTTCGAGCCGTACGATCGCGATCGTGCGGTTTCGGACAGAGGGGGGACTAGGTGGGCTGTGAAGAGAGGCCTCGGGCTGAGAGGAGAGAAGAGAAATAAGGCTCGGCGACTGTTTCTGGAGACCGAAAATGTCTGACGTTAGACCTGCTATATGCCGCTATAGTTTAGCGGTTGGGCTATCAAACGAACTCCGAATGCGATGAAACTTGACAGGCGGTCTATCTACACTATAATAAGACCGCACGTCAACTTTCATCCCATTCCGAGGACATTTTTCCGGCCACCTACAAAATAATATTTCTGACATGCCGCGGGCGCGTGCAAGTGCGTCTGGGCTCAGAGTGGACAACGGACGAAATGAGGAGACCGAGACGAATGGAAGTTTTGAAAACATGATGATGCAATGCACATGATGACCTGATAAGATGCAACACGCAAGCAAATGACATGGCAACGACGACGAATAACTGGACGACAACTGGCACATCGGTCTCGGGGCGTTACAGGTCACTCCTGTCGGTGTTCTGGGAACGGGGGTCCCCAGACTTGCCTGCCTGCGGCCTGCGACGTGGCTCAAAAGGGGGCCCAACACGGCCCATCTTCATCAACACGAGACTCAAGACCCTCGCAAGGGGCCAAGCCTTGCGGGGCGGACGACACGGACCTTCCTCAGGCGGCGCCTCATCAGGCTGGCTCGCGAGGAGGCGGAGAGATCAAGGCGGGGTACCTCGCGAGGTGCCTGTGACGCAAGCCATGACGACTCGGGGCGCCAGGCGGGTGCCAGCCCGCGTAGCGTCCTCCTTTCCTCTTTGGTGCAAAGGGAGCAAGCGCAGCCGGCATCAGGCAAAGGTTGCCATTTCGGTGCAACGAGACCAGGACCAGGAGGACTACGAGATGGAGGTCACCGTGGAGCCCAAGATGGCGTCATCACCAGAGCTTTGCGCAGGCAAAGACTGCTTTTGTCAGGATAGTTGATACTTGCTGTCCCCCTTCAAATTAGCCCGCCATTGTTGGCTTCCTTCCCGCTCAATATTTGGGAAGAGGACCAGGGCCTCTATAAATAGGACCAGCCACCCACATGGCAAGGGGGGTTCAGTAGGTTCGGTCAGTTGACTAGAGAGAAAGAGAGAGAGAGAGAAGGGTGGCTGAACTCCTCCCAGCAGTTCATCACCCCAGCCAAGAACAGACCCTCGCGAGGCTGTTCTTCTTTGTATAGTTCATCATCCTCAGCCCCAAGAGGCAATCCACCCACCACAAACTAGAGTAGGGTATTACACCACAACGGTGGCCCGAACTAGTATAAACCTTGTGTCTCTTGTGCTGTTCTTTCAGTAGTTTAGATCTTTGCGAGACGGAGAGGTAGAAGACGTAATCTCCGCGCGCACCCCAGTGTTCGAACCTTGAGGGTCTGCCGGAACCCGGAATCCGATAGCTCCAGTCGTGGCGGTCCTGTCGATGAAGGGAGACGTGTTGTGGTCGTGCGGCCTCCCCGGCCGCGCTTCCACTCAGCGGAGGTGCTGCCGGATTTTGTCATCTGGTCGGAGAACCCAGCCAGCAACTGGCTTCAGCTCCCTTGTTTCTTGATCGACGAGCTGCCAGCCTCTAGTCTAGGCGGGTTCTGGTTGCAGGCGGACGGCTGTTGCAGCAAGGCTTCCTGGGTCGCGGTCGAGGTCTCCGTCGCGGGCAACATAGCCCTGGCCCGTGCTGGCTGACGTTTGCCCGCACGCGCGGCCTGGGCAGGCGGTGCACCCTCCATTACAAGTATGACGATGACACAACCCTCTACGTGAGGGTGTTTGGGGAAGATGGTCGCCGCACCGAGTGCTGCCCCGAGCTCAATGACGGTGAGGAGGTGCTCGGCCTTGGCGATGGTCATGATGAGGACGAGGGCGAGCTCGTCCTTGGGGCCAACCATGTCTCATCCAGCTACGGCGGCTCTTCCTCCAGCGACAGCTCCAGCAGCGGCGGTTACGACCAGCCGCCACGCCGCCGTGCCCGCTTTGAAGGCGGCAGTGGGTCATCTCATCGCCACGCCTTCGTGAAGCACGAGGAGGGGTCCGGCTGAGCTCAGGACGGTGCCAGGAGCCTGCCCCCGTGAAACGCTATAGGGGCAGACACCATGATGTAGGGTATAACCCTAATCGCCTGATCTTTCACGAAAGGAGCGGATCCCGCGAAGAACACGAGGAACACGAGGGGGAAACGAGGGGAATCACGAGGGGAAACACGAGATAAACACTAAAACCAACAAGAATGATCACATATGCGCTAGATCCATGAACACAAAGGAAGATACAAGATCCAAAGTCAACAACAGACGATACAAGAGGTAACCGGTTCTTCTCCGTGAGGAGGTCTTGAAT
>NC_041393.1:1026696-1110549 GCF_002162155.2 Triticum dicoccoides | reverse complement strand
TCTCTCGCACGGAGGAGATACGATATGGATGAGCGTAGCTCTATCTCTCAAATGAGCTAAACCAACGCTAACCCTAAAATGGTGGAGGTGGAGGAGTATATATAGTCTAGGGCCACGAAGGGGTAAGTGAGGGGCAAAACAGGTACATGGGCCTCGGCCCAGAGACTCTGCACATAGGCAGGCCGGAAGTTCCGGGCAGGGATGGAAGGTTCGGGCTCCGGAAGTTTCGTGTGGGTTCCGGTGTAAGCCGAGAGTTGGAGCGGCGCAGGCTGTGTTGGAGTCCGGGGGCCGGAAGGTCCGGGTCGGCCGGAAGGTCTGGTCAAGGTTCCGGGCTGATCAGAGAGTTGGCATGCCCGGGCATCGTCCGGAGTGGCGAGGGTTGGAGGTTCTAGGCTGGCCGGAAGGTCCAGGGGCCGGAGGTTCCGAGCTGTGGCCGGAAGGTCCGGGCCTGGCAGAAACTCTGCACAAGTCTTGACGCCGGCTGTTCCTTCTCCTTGAGTCCTTGATTCCTGAGAACATGTAGTGTCTTGGCATTAGGTAGTAACCATGTCTCAGAAGAATGGAAAGGGAAAGGACTTAGGAACGAGTTCACCTTGTGTCCAATGGCGTATGCTCGAGGTCGAGGTCTCGTCGTAGTGAACATGGGGATGATCGTAGGATGCTCTGCATCATCTCCCCTCCCTTGGGAAAGATCTGACCTCGGATCGTGATCCTCATCACCATGGAAACCGTTGTTGTGGATGGACTTGTAGTTGGACGGAGTTGAAGACATTGCGCAATCCAAGTACTCCAAGGTGTCGGCGGAGTGGTATACATGCGAAAATAGCAAACACAAACAACACTCTGAAATACAATGGTTAGCGCACACAAAGTGTCCATCATGTAAGAATGAGTCCATGCAACAAGATTGATCATGACAAGGTGCATGAAGCTTATCAAGATTATCTATATGCAAAGCATTCATGGGCGGAAATTCAATCATTGTGCACATATATGTGTTGCGAATATGATCAATGCAACCACGGTGCAAAATGATGTCATAGTGAGACGATTTATCAATAGCATGAATATCGCAATGGATGCTCAATATGAATGAGTTATCATGCAATTGATGGTAGGAAATATGATCATGATGTATGAATATGCCATCAAGGTAGATCACAACAAATTTGCTAAGAAAATGTACAAGCTCATATATCATGGATGACATGGAAATAGATGCAACAAGGCAATCATAATGTGAGTCAATCCATGCATAAGATGCAAATTTGTTATGGGTGGTATTGTACCATAGCTCAATGTTGTGGTAGAAGTGGTGGTCCGGTGGTGAATCCACTAAGTCCGAGCACTCCTCAACTTGAATGTCCATGGAGCCAATCTCCAATGTCGCTCCTCCGTTCGCGAGATGTATCATGTGGACCACAAGAAGGAGACAATAATGAAAGAGTGACCCATCCAATATGCTTATTTGAGGATGTCTCAAAGGGAAGGAGTTCACCTTTAGGGTATTCTCACAAATGTTGGTGTTGCACATCTTGTATGCCTTCGCATGACCAAGTTGTCGCATAACGGCACTGCCTTGTGAATCTTCCCAAATGAAAGAACAGGACAACCACTTGGAAAAACAAATGAGGTTAGCGGAAGTGCAAAACCTATCATTTGTGTGGTAATATACCCAACAAGTGTATGCATCATGCTCATCATAAGAAAGGGCAAGGGAGCATTTCATAGTATGGAGGCATATGATGCAAGAACATCCAAATAGAATAGGTGCAATCAAGCAAGCATGCATCACAAGTAAAGTGTCCAAGTCTCCAAGATCAATAATCATAGATGCAACAATTGGAGGCAAGCGACAATGAACAAAATATATCATGTGAGAGGCACGAGCATATATATCATCAACCCAAGAAAACGAGTAAGAGTTGAACATGGGTGATGCGACAAAGCAAGCAATCATGGTGATCAAGTCCAGCAAGCTAGTAGTGCGAAGATGCAACATACTAGAAGGAATCATGGGAAGCATGTCCTGGGTGCAAATAGTGTGCATGAATAATTCACATGACATAACACAAGCATGAAATGAGGATATGAGCAAAATAGCATCAATAGCATGAGGCACATGATAAACATGGCAATAGCAACAAGGATCTCCACCAAGCATGCAAATACACATAGGTCTAGTATAATGGTGAATCATGGGTAGATGCAAGAAAGGGTCACAATTGCATGGCAAAGGCATAGAAGCAAGCATAGCATGCAAAGTGAACACGGTAAAATGAGCATGAAGCGATAAGCGGTATATAGCCCATAGCCGTGTGAGATTCAAGTGAGAGAGATGCGCGTAGTCGTTGCACGAAGAGAGCGGTGGGAAGGTGATGAGGACATGACTACCTTGGATATGACCAAAAATATTGCATATATGCATATTTGTCAGGTGATTTCTAGTGCAAACTATTCAATAATCTATTTATGTTATCCAGAACAAAAATACTTCACACACTTTTGTGTTTTGTCTAATTGCAGGTGTATGGGACATTTGTATAATCCACATATGAAGATAAGGAAGAAAGAGATGTTTATTTGCTGTCCAAAAAGTTCTCTCACGTCACTTTTGGCCCAAGAGAAGATAGAGTACAAGTCTCTCACGTTCTGGATTCAGATTCGGACTGCACAGACACACCTGACTCAAAACGCACACAAGTTTTTCATACGGACTCCGAATTGGGTGATTCGTTTTTTGTTGGAAACTAGATTTCGTGCACTTTCCAACCCAATTGGAATCACCTTCAAATTCGTCCGGAGCGTTGAGTTGTGGACGAAACAATCTGGTGCTGCAGCAGAATCCGAGTCAAACTACAAGTCCAAAGGTGTTACATCACCTCCACTTGGGCCCATTGGCCTTGTACGACCTAGATTTAGTTTTAGGCTGCCTTGGGACGTCCTCCCACCTCCTTGGCCGCCACCCCTTGCTCCTATATAAGTAGATCCATCTAGTAGCTTTACCTTGGGATTTGTTTAGTTAAAAGTTAGCCATTGCAACTTCGTGTACTTCGTTTGTGTCCAACGACCAGACCAAGACCGCTTTCGGATCCCCACCATTATCAATACCTCATATATATTTGCAATATTCAGATTGCTTTATCATATTCTTGCTCGTTCTTCGATTGCTTGCAGGAATAGACCTTCGTGGTCAGGCTGACCGTGCTTCCGGCATCGTCAGTAACCTCAGGGGATTGGTTTAGCGATTGCTAAGGCGCAACATCGTGCACGTTTGTAGTCGGATCGTCAAAGTCGTCTCCACCAAATCGATAGTTATCATCTCATCGAAAGATCGGGACACCCCCGCCTCTATCAAGTGGTATCAGTTTTCAGGTTGCTCGGTGAGAATTTCCAGTTTTTCCTAGATTAGATTTATTTTCTTACCTATTGTCCAAGAAAAAGCCACAAAACAAAAGTTAGATCTATTCATCCTTTGTCCTAGCCAGGCTGAGCCTTTGCAATTTTCTTTTCATTGTTTGCATTATTGAATTATCGGTTGCATCGCCGTGTCGAGTTGCTGGTCTTAGTGTCTAGTTCCTTTAGAGTTTCGAGTTCTGTTCACATTAGTCACGCAGCCGCTGCATCATTATGCCATCCGCTGTCCACCATCCCATCCACCAATTTCCACCATGTGCTACGCACTGTTTATTGTCATAATCATAGTTGAGGTCACTCACATCTTCGCCTGATCGAATCTGCATCTTATCTAGTTTGTCTTGGAAAGAGGGAGAAAAAGAAGATAAAGAAAAAAAATAGAGAAAAAAGGAAAGAAAAAAAAAAGAAAAAGAGGGAGAAGAAAAAAAAAGCGTGAGAAAAAAGAGAGAAGAAAAAAAATTGGATCTATCTAGAATCAATCTCGTACCTGAATTCGGATTGGAATCTGTTTTGTGCACTGTTCAGTAAAACAGCTTGGCTATTGTTTCACATCATTATCTTTACTACCGTTGTGATCTTCACTTATATCTTGCTGTCAAGAGCTACTTAGTATCCTTCATTGATGCTAGTTGTGCTACGCCGTGACCTCATTAGTGTTCTAGGCTCGCGTCTCTAGTCCGGTCTAGCCTAGGACCAGCACAGTACCGTCGTTGAGCGTTTATTCAACATTGCATCTTTGAATTGATTATTGCTAATCTTTTGCTACCATATATAGCCAACCCAGCTCCACATATTTCTACACCGTGTATACGTACGCTCCCCTGGCAATCGCTTTACTCAATATTCGGAGTTACTTGACACCGTTGGTTGCCGATCACCGCCTGCTGCATGGTAAGAACTTGTAAGACATTGATATTTGCTTTACTGTGAGCGTTTTACCACCACATCCTAGTAGTTATAGGAACATTATTTTTGGGTTTTGTTTCTTGTTGTACTAATCATGACAGGATCCAGAGTCAATTCATGGGCTTTGTCGATCGCGGAAGACGTGCCACCACCTTTGCAAATACCACAACCGTCACGAGAGGTGCACAAACATCCAAATGCACATGATCAGGTTAATGTATCTATACCACCATTTAATGGCCGTTTTAAACCTGCTTTATATATTGAATGGGAGTTCGACATAAAAAATATATTTGCTTCCCATAATTTCAATGAACATAAAAAGGTTAAGGTTGCGGTTGGTTCTTTCACTGGTTATGCTTTGGTTTGGTGGAGTGAATATTGTCGGTTACACCCTGATTATATACCTACTACTTGGGATGATTTGAAACTTGCCATGCGACATACTTTCGTCCCTGCTTATTATACTCGTGACATGATTAAGAAGTTGCAACACTTAAAACAAGGTAGTGAAACTGTAACAAAATATTATGATGATTTACAAACTACCTTGTTGCATTCCTCTTTAGAAGAAAGTGAAGATGATTTTATGGATAGATTTTGGGGAGGATTAAACAGTGATATTCAAGAGATACTAATTCATGAAGAGTGTTATCCTATGGACCATTTGTTTCATCTTGCTTGCAAAGCTGAACAGGAAATAAAACGACGTGTTGGCCACAAGGAGAACAAGCGCACGGTGCACATTCCAAGAGTTGATATGATTGTTCCTTCAACTACTAGGCATACTATGACAACCACATCCGTTGTTGTCAGGACTACATCACCTCCACCATGTGAGACATCGCCCCCGAGAGTGGCTACATCATCTGAGTTGATCATAAGAGGTAATGACAAAGGTATTGATCTTCCATCTCTACATGAGAATGATGAATGCCTTGTCAATTTGAATGCACCATCTGATGAGCTACCCACTACTTTGATCACACCACCTATTTTAGAGGACTACGTTGATAATTTGACTTTGCCATGTGATCAAACAACTGAAATACCAACAATTTTGAGTGCACCCATTGAATTAACTATTGATGCAAAAGAACCAATGTTTAATCATTTTGATATGACCTCTAATCTTGGTGATGATTCTGTGTTAAATGACTTATTGCATGTTTGCTTATTTAAGCATGTTCTAGCATGTAAATTTGATGCAAGTAAGGTTTATTCACCAATGTTGGGATGGTTTAATGATGAACATTGTCAATCTTTTGAAATGAATAAGAGCTTCACTTATATGTGCAAACTAAGTTGCAATATTTTCATGCCTTCTACTTCTTGTGCTAATTTTTTGGCTTTAGATTTTATGAACTATGCAAGTTACTCATCTATTCATGTGTCATATATGCAAAAATCAAGGGAAGTAAAAATGGATGACATATACATATACAACATGTACACCTTGTCTCTTTTGTTAGCCACATTTCAGATTAAGCAACGCCGAGGACGGCTTTATTTTCAAGAAGGGGAGGATGATGAGGACATAACTACCTTGGATATGACCAAAAATATTGCATATATGCATATTTGTCAGGTGATTTCTAGTGCAAACTATTCAATAATCTATTTATGTTATCCAGAACAAAAATACTTCACACACTTTTGTGTTTTGTCTAATTGCAGGTGTATGGGACATTTGTACAATCCACATATGAAGATAAGGAAGAAAGAGATGTTTATTTGCTGTCCAAAAAGTTCTCTCACGTCACTTTTGGCCCAAGACAAGATAGAGTCCAAGTCTCTCACGTTCTGGATTCAGATTCGGACTGCACAGACATACCTGACTCAAAACGCACACAAGTTTTTCATACGGACTCCGAATTGGGTGATTCTTTTTTTGTTGGAAACTAGATTTCGTGCACTTTCCAACCCAATTGGAATCACCTTCAAATTCGTCCGGAGCGTTGAGTTGTGGACGAAACAATCTGGTGCTGCAGCAGAATCCGAGTCAAACTACAAGTCCAAAGGTGTTACATCACCTCCACTTGGGCCCATTGGCCTTGTACGACCTAGATTTAGTTTTAGGCTGCCTTGGGACGTCCTCCCACCTCCTTGGCCGCCACCCCTTGCTCCTATATAAGTAGATCCATCTAGTAGCTTTACCTTGGGATTTGTTTAGTTAAAAGTTAGCCATTGCAACTTCGTGTACTTCGTTTGTGTCCAACGACCAGACCAAGACCGCTTTCGGATCCCCACCATTATCAATACCTCATATATATTTGCAATATTCAGATTGCTTTATCATATTCTTGCTCGTTCTTCGATTGCTTGCAGGAATAGACCTTCGTGGTCAGGCTGACCGTGCTTCCGGCATCGTCAGTAACCTCAGGGGATTGGTTTAGCGATTGCTAAGGCGCAACGTCGTGCTCGTTTGTAGTCGGATCGTCAAAGTCGTCTCCACCAAATCGATAGTTATCATCTCATCGAAAGATCGGGACACCCCCGCCTCTATCAGAAGGGTAGTTCACGGGATCCCAAGTTATCTATGCTCTCAAGAGCTCGTTTCGTCAACTCTTGGGATTGAGAGGTTGATGAGTATACGTGAGTACCTACACAAAACAAAGACAAATGGAAAATTGTGTGTGCGTGGTAGATGTACACATCATCCATCATGATGCGCACGTGCTTGTGTTGGTTAGCACAAAATATCCAATGCTTAAATAAATGAGATTCGTGATATAGAAACATGTCATCCATCATGATAGGTTTGGTGTTATGTATAGCATAATGGAGACCCAAAGGATGTAATGCATCATGGGAAATATCTAGAGCATTGTGAGGAATGGTATGCATATGGTGCACACAAGGGATGTAATCATGCGATACACCATAATTTTCATGGCATGGCATATGAGATGAATTGTGTAAATTGTGCAAAGGAAGCATAGCAATATCATTACATGAAAAACAAAAGTCAATGACCATCATCTCGTCATTTATGCCATAAGTGCAAATGGGATTTATGTGAATGGGGCATGCATAGTTACTATGTTGAGATTGAAATGATGCAATATGGGATATCTCACTCATAGCATATGACAAGGTTAATGGATTATCAAACATGATGTGACCAAAAGAATTTTCACATGATATCCTATGGAGCATAGCATCACATCTAGGCAAATCAATATGCTCGTCATCATATTTATCATAAATAGGTAAGTCATGACATGAAGAAGTGGCACTAGCATGAAGCATGGGTATAGGTGTGTCAACATCATGCAAGCAATCATTCGAAAAATAGCCCATTAGTGGGACAAGAGAAGCACCATCACCTATGTTACCTTTGGATCATCGCTCATGTGTTGTAGGTGAGGTGTCGAGGACCAAGTCGTGGTCATCTTCATCGTGATGGAACCATGTGGGGGTGTAGCATCGTCCACCATGGCCATCATCATCTCCATTGGAGGTATGGACTGATCGAGGATAGGCATGTCGTCATGTAGGAGACCTAGCACCAAAGAAGAAAACACACAAAGAGTAGAGGTTAAGTCGTTAGAAATCAAAGTGGCCTCACATGCCATGTCAACTACCTCACTCACTAAGTGTTCTGGCTCACTCACTCCCTCTAGGATGCTCTCACTCATATGGTTGGTGGAGTCACTCAAATGGCTCTCAACCTCACATAGGATGTGTGGCATGCTCTCAAGTGTGGGGCTAGTGGTGGTCGCACTCATCCTCTCATAGGAAATGCTCTGAATGTCACGTGTGGTGGAGTCACACATGTCACTCATGTGGTGGTAGCTCTCCTCACATGGCAATTGGGGCATCTCGTCACATGTCGTTGTCGGAGAGATGTTGGTGCAAATGTCTCCATGCTCAATCATGTCATGGTCGTAGCCATGGATGAAGGCCGAATATGGCACATCATCACTCTCCTCGAAGACCAAAGATAAGGTCTCATGAGCGGTCTCGTAGCTTGACTCGGAGTATGAGTCCAATATGGGCGCCGTCTTCATGTTGTTGAAGAGGTACGTGCTCATCGCCGTGGTCGAAGGCGATGGCCCTTGCTCGACCTTCTTGTCGTCGTCTTGTTGTTGGAGGCCCAAATGATGTGGCACCTCGTAGCTCGTCTCCATGACCGAAGGGAAATTCCCATGCTCGGCCATCTTCCTTGAGGGGCTTCCGAATATGGAAGTGTCTCCCTCACTTGTAGGTGGCCGCCTTGGACTTGATGAAGTCGTTGTAGGCGTACTTGTGGGAAGTAGGCGAAGATGTCATACGTCCAAAGGCGAAGATGCCTTGATAGCACTTGGCGAAGATGTCGAAGTGGTTTTTGTAGCCGTAGCTCCGTCTTGGTGATGCTCGTCTCGCAGTCTTCTCTTGTGCTCATAAAGTTTGGACTTGGCGTGAAGTAGGGCTTGTTGGGACTTGTGTATTTGTGCTTGGTGAGCACCGTCATGATGATGTTGGCGTTGTCGCACTTGAGCTCGTAGTAGATGTCGTTCGTCGTCGTCGTGCACATGTTGCTTGGAGGTGACTTGCCCTTGATGACGAGGTGGATCACGAACGTGATGGTGGTCACCATGGAGATGTGGACGTGGACGACTTGCGCTTGCATCATTTTTGCACTCTGAAGACTTGTGACTTGAATGTTGCCGCCTTGAGGATGATGAAGGGGAGGAACGGTTGATCAACAAGGTCCGAATCTCCTCCATCCTTGCATCTTGGTCCTCATTTTGTGCGGAAAGCTTGTTGTCGATGTATTCCCTTTTCCTCGCTTCGGAGTGGCGAATGTCAATGGAGAGGTTCTCGATGCGCTCTCTCAATCTTGATTGTGCGCCTTGCATTTGTCGTTGTAGATCGAAGATTGACGCTTTGGTGATGTAGTTGTTCATGCCGTCGTTGTTGTGGAAGAACGAAGATGAAATGCCTTGCCTATCCATCACTCCAAGAGAAAAATGTGAGTGGTAGAAAGAGAAGAACGAATACCAAATGTATCTTGACCAAAGTTGAAAGTGGATCAATGATCACTCCAATGTGGACAAGGAAATGGCACAATTGGTACCAATTCTTGTCGGTTTCTCACACCTACACAAATAAGGCTTATGGTGGAGCTCGGTGAGGTAGTGGCACAAAATGTTTTATGCAAAATGTTAGCAAGAGTCAATAATGTTGAAAGAGATTCACAAATTCGCAAGTGAAACAAGTAGACCAATAGCAATATGTGGCACACGGAAACACACACACAGATAGATAAATGGGGTCATGCAACCAAGGAATGAGCTCAAAATGTGGAATCCACGGAAAATGCTCTTGTTGCACAACTCTAGAGAGACGCTAGAACGATTGCTCAATAGGCGGATACGACACTTGTCCACAACCTATAGGAGACAAAAATGCAACGACTTCTATCCCAAGTATGCCATGTATATATGGTTCCCGGTGTTATGATCCAAGATGATCTTATATGACAATGTGGTATGATGCTATGGCACTTGCTTACAAGCTCTTTGTTCACTCTTTTTCTTTGCTTAAAATCTTTATTCTTTTTTTGTATGGCCACTTTTGCACAATGCACAAACCAAGATAGCTATTGTGTATATGACGGAACAAACTTGAGGCACACGAGATGATATGATAACAAGATGATACCTATGGTATGGTATGTATGCAATGGGAGCTGTAGCTCAATGATCACTAATGTGCACAAGTAACGTTGCCGGCAATACTCAAATGGCTAGTCTCGGTAGGCAAGTGACACAAAATGGGCTAGGGGTTATCAATGCAATGGCAAGGGAATATACAATGGAGGGATACCACGATACCAAGATGATATGGAGGTTACCGTCCTTGTTGATGATGAGTGGCGGTGATCTTGATGGAGATACCAAGATGATGGAGACTCGTCCCTAAGTAGCCGAAACACCTTAGGAAACGGAAAAACCGCGAACTCAAAATCTCAAATGTCAAAATGGTGGTAGCGGGATGCTGTGGTGGTGTTGCGGAAGATCAATGGGATTGCGACAATGCAATGATGGGTTATGCGAGTAGGCAATGCAGAAGTGGAGGGTTATTGGGTTATGTGAGTCGGAGTTGGAAGCACGGTCCCTAAGTAGCTGAAACACCTTAGGAGACACAACTCACAACACAAACAAAATTGGGTTAAGTTGGCGTGTAAGAAGTGTATGGTTGGTAAGCCTATGCGGAAGTTATGGTGGTGGTGGTGGTTGATGAAGAAGCAACCGTCCCTTAGTAGCCTAGACACCTTAGGAGACTCAAATCACACCTCAAGCAACCACATATGCGATGGGGAACAAAATTGGTTAGGTTGCGGAAGTCGGTGATGGTGTAGCGGATGATGTGGTGGAAGGCCTAGGCAAAGATGCCAAAATTCCAAAATTTTGATGGTGTCAAAAGGTGGTGAAACCAAGGTGAGGTCCTCGGGCACGTCGATAGCTTCAAAACGAGCCAAAGAACACTCAAATCGGAGTTCGGAGTGAAAAGTTGTGATGAAAACGGTGAAGAAGGTTGATGCTGAAATTATGTGTAATGTTTCGGGTTAGGCCGGAAGTTCCGGGCCTAGAGCCGGAAGTTCCGGGCTCCGGAAGTTCCGGGGGGTGGCCGGATGTTCCGGGGGTCACGGAAAAAGTCTCGGGGAAGCCGGGGGATTTTGGGTAAACTCTCTGTTTAGCCCGGAAGTTCTGGGGCTGGGACGGAAGTTCCGGGGGACAGAAGTTCCGGGGGAGTCCGGAAGTTCCGGGGGTCGTGGAATTTCTTCCGGGACGAACCCTAAATTCCAGATCTGAGAATGTGGGCGGAAAAACTCGATTTTCAGGGTCAAAATTGGGAAGATTTCATGGATAGAAATGGGGGAAAAGATGGGGAATGCTAGATCCACTTGAGACACAACGAATCCATGGATCAAAATCAACAAAACATCGTCAAACCAACAAATCACAAAAAAAATGGGGCTATTTTTGGTGGGGATTTTCGAAATTAAGGAAGAACACAACAAAATCAAGCTAGAAAACAAAGGGGGGAGGCTTCAAAATCGTGACCAACGTGGCTCATGATACCAAGATGATGTAGGGTAGAACCCTGATCGCCCGATCTTTCACGAAAGGAGCGAATCCCGCGAAGAACACGAGGAACAAGAGGGGAAACGAGGGGAATCACGAGGGGAAACACGAGAGAATCACTAAAACCAACAAGAATGATCACAAATGCGCTAGATGCATGAACACAATGGAAGATAAAAGATCCAAAGTCAACAACGCACGATACAAGAGGTAACCGGTTCTTCTCCGTGAGGAGGTCTTGAATCCACGGGGGAATCTTCCCTTAGAAAGGGGGCTTGAATCCAAAGGGATATTCTCCGAAGAGGCCACGGTCTCTCGCACGAAGGAGATCCGATATGGATGAGCGTAGCTCTATCTCTCAAATGAGCTAAACCAACGCTAACCCTAAAATGGTGGAGGTGGAGGAGTATATATAGTCTAGGGCCACGAAGGGGTAAGTGAGGGGCAAAACAGGTACATGGGCCTCGGCCCAGAGACTCTGCATGCAGGCAGGCCGGAAGTTCCGGGCAGGGATGGAAGGACCGGGCTCCGGATGTTCCGTGTGGGTTCCGGTGTAAGCCGAGAGATGGAGCGATGCAGGCTGTGCTGGAGTCCCGGGGCCGGAAGGTCCGGGTCGGGCGGAAGGTCCGGTCAAGGTTCAGGGTAGGTTCCGGGCTGATCAGAGAGTTGGCACGCCCAGGCATCTTCCTGAGTGGCGGAGGGCCGGAGGTTCCATGCTGGCCGGAAGGTCCGGCGGCCGGAGGTTCCGGGCTGTGGCCGGAAGGTCCGGGCCTGGCAGAAACTCTACACAAGTCTTGACACCGGCTGTTCCTTCTCCTTGAGTCCTTGATTCCTGAGAACATGTAGTGTCTTGGCATTAGGTAGTAACCATGTCTCGGAAGAATGGAAAGGGAAAGGACTTAGGAACGAGTTCACCTTGTGTCCAATGGCGTATGCTCGAGGTCGAGGTCTCGTCGTAGTGAACATGGGGATGATCGTAGGATGCTCCGCATTACGCCGCTTTTATTTCGTTCTTCCTTTCCTTCCTGCATCAAAAAGAAACCAAAATGGGCCCTAGAGGGGAGTGTATCGAACTATGATCTCAATCATTATGCTATGTTTGTTGCTCCTGTGCTGTGTCGCAACATCATCGTTTTGTGTAGGGATAACTTAGCTTGACTTGTAAGGAGTAGCCTCCTCCTCACAAGGCGCTTGCTTGCTTCCCGGTGCCTGTCGAGGCTTCCTTGACCTGATAGGCGCTTAGGAACTGCAAAACAGTCATCAAGAGGTTTATCGTTCTCCTGAGGCTTGGTCACAGGCGCCGCTGGCCTTGACCCAATGTGTCGTATCGCGGTACCCGAGGGGCACGGATTGAGAGAGAGAGAGGTGCGCCAGCTTGTGGGCTCGAATGAGGGTACCTCGCGAAAAACAGAAGAAGGAAGCTCACAAAGGTACCTGTTCAGCCCCCTTGTGAGGAACGTGAGAGAGTGCAAGCCGACCAAAGAAATGAAGGCAGAAATAGAGACAGAAAGCGAAAGGGCGAGACCAGCAAGAGACACCACAATGCAAATTTCAATTAAAGAGGGGCGAGCCAACTTTGGAAAGCAAATGAAAAGCCGCGTCCGGCACCTAGTCTAGTCTTCGACGTGTTCTCACCAGCGCAGAGCTAAGTGCAGCCACTAAGACTTGGGAGGGAGCCCCCGAGGCCCAAGGGCGGCACTCCTGAGATTCCGGGTCATGTACAGCGCCACTCGTTATTACGTGAGAGTGTCACGGGTGGCGATCTTCATAGGCGCTGGGCCTTCTTCATAGGCGGTGGGCCTTTATTCACAGGTGCCGGGCCTTCTTCATAGGCGCTGGGCCTTTCTTCAGGGGTAGAACTTCTGGAGGTGCTGAATGTTCCAGGCGTTCTAGATGGGTACCCCGTCTTGTGTCTCCAGGCGTGCGGCGCCAGGCCTGGGGACATGGACGACCTTGAACGGGCCCTCCCACATAGGTGAGAGCTTATGCAGGCCTTCCCTGGAGAGGACCCGCCTCAGGACGAGGTCACCGACCTCGAGTATCCTGGAGCGGACGCTGCGGCAGTGGTACCTCCGCAGCGCCTGCTGGTATCTTGTTGCCCGTAGTGCAGCTTCACGGCGATGTTCCTCCCCCAGCACAAGGTCCATCCCCCGCCTGGCGTCCTGCTGCTTTTCATCAAACGCCAGGACCCGTGCGGAGCGATGTCTGACCTTGTGAGGGAGGACTGCGTCTGCTCCGTAGACGAGGAAGAACGGGGTCTCGCCCGTCGGCTTGGTGGCGGTGGTGGAAATGGACCACAACACGGACTAGAGCTCATCGTGCCAGCCCCTACTGCAGGCCTCGAGCTTCTTCTTGCAGGTCCTGGTCTTGAGGCCCCTCAGGACCTCCGCGTTGGCACGTTCGTCCTGGCCATTGCTCCTGGGGTGCGCTACCGAAGCGTAGCAGATCTACGTTCCAAGGTTAGCACAATATGACTAGAAGAGATTACTAGTGAACTGCGAGCCATTATCGGTGATGATGCGGTTGGGGACCCCAAAATGGCTCACGAGGCCCTTGATGAACTTGACCGCAGAGCCAGCTGGGATGGTGCGGACGGCTTCAACCTCCGCCCACTTAGTGAACTTGTCGATGGCGACATAGAGGTATCGATAGCCCCCAGGCACCCGAGGGAACGGGCCCAGGATATCTAGCCCCCACACTGCGAACAACCACGAGAGTGGAATGGTCTGGAGGCCCTGAGCTCGCTGATGGATCTGCTTGGCGTGTAATTGGCAGGCCTTGCAGGACTTCACCAGTTCAGCTGCGTCGTTGAACGTCGTGGGCCAGTAGAATCTGCTGCAGAATGCCTTGCCGACAAGGGTCCGTGATGACGAGTGGTGCCCGCCGTCCCCTCCATGTATGTCAGATAGCCACTCCTTCCCCTGGTCTCTGGAGATGCAACGCAGTGAAATGTCATTTGGCCGCTTCTTGTACAACTCACCGTCCCCGATGTAGTATGTCGTGGCCTGCCGGGCCACGCGCTCCGCGTCCCCCTCCTTCTCAGGCAACGTCCCTTGCATCAGGTATTCCTTGAATTCCTTGGTCTAGCATCCCTCCTGGGGCTCGAGTGCCAAGAGTAGGCGCGCTCCCGAGGTCGGACCACAGGCCGGGGCTCCTGTGGCAGGCGGCTGCGGGAGTTCCTCCCGAGGCTGAGCTGTTCTTGAAAGCGGTGGTGTTGCTGATGGCTTGAAGAGCCGCTCCTCGAAGATGCCGGGCTCTTGGGGCTGTCGCTTGGATGCCCTTCTGGCGATGTCGTGAGCTTCCTTGTTGGTGCCACGGGGAACGTGCTGCAACTCCAGGTCCAGGAATTGCTTCTCCATCTTGCGCACCTCCGTGTGGTATGCTTCCATGCGCTCATCCTTCGGCTCATACACCTTGTTGGAGAAGTTGACGAGGAGCTGCAAGTCACCCCTAACGATGAGGCGCTTCACCCCCAGAGCTGCCGCAGCTTTCAGGCCAGCTATGAGGCCCTCGTATTCGGCTATCTTGTTGGAGACCTTCTCGCCCTGCTGAAAGCAAAGCTGCATAGCGTAGTAGAGCTTGTCCTGAGTGGGTGAGATGAGCACCGCTCCAGCCCGCCTTGGTGTGAGAAGGCACCATCAAAATACATGACCCAGCCGTCAGGCGCCTCACTTCCCAGTAAGAGGGACCGATCTTCGCCCACTTCAAGCGCCGGGCGTCTGTCCATTCTGCCATGAAATCAGCGAGTACGGCTCCCTCGATGGCCCTGGTAGTGCCGAACTCCAACTGGAATGCTTGTAACTCGATGTTCCACTCAGCAACCCTCCCATCAGAGTTGGGACTCCTGAGCACCCTCTCCAGTTGGTAGGCCGAGATGACTTTGATGGGATGGCCTTGAAAGTAGTGCCGCAGCTTTCGTGAGGCCACCAGGATTGCGAGCAGGAGCTTCTGAGGCATGGGGTACCGTGCTCTTGCGTCCCGCAACACCGTGCTGATGAAGTATACCAGGTGCTCGACGAGGGTAGGCGTGTTGATGAGGCTTGAGTCTTCTGGGAGTTGGGGTGTCTCCTGAGGTGGTGGAGCCCCCAACACTTGATCGCTTGTCGAGGCCTTTGCGGGTTCAGGAGCGTCGTCCTGCTGAGCTTGTTCTTCTGCTGTTGCTGCGGCGGCCCTTGTGGTGCCCTCCTGGTCTCGCGTTGCCTCTGCTGGAGGTGTAGCTCGGCGCGATGCGCCCTTGGCTTGGTGTTCTTCCCGAACCGCCACTAAGCCGCGCTGGTGGAGTAGGGAGTGGCGGCAAGATAGAGCACTAGGGGCTCGAGAGGTTGCGGCACCACCATCACTAGGGGCTAGTCAGGTATCTCTTGAGGTCTTAAAATGCTCGGTCGGCCTCCAGGGTCCACTTGAACGGGCCCTTCCTCTTTATCAGCTTGAAGAAGGGTAGGGCACGCTCTCCCAACTTGGAAATAAAGCGTCCCAATGCAGTCACCCGTCCATCAAGCTTCAGCATTTCCTTGAGGGTTTGCGGTGGACTCATCTCTTCAATGTCCTTGACCTTCTCCGGGTTGGCCTCGATCCCCCTGTGGGACACAAGGAAGCCCAGTAGCTTGCCGGAAGGGGCGCGAAACACACACTTCTCCGGGTTGAGCCGCAAGTCATCCTGGCGAAGGCTTTCAAAGGTCTCCTCCAGGTATTGGATCAAGGTCCTTGACTCCCGAGACTTCACCACGATGTTGTCGACGTAGGCTTCAGCGTTCCTCCCGAGCTACCGACCCGAGGCAATGTGCATGAGCCGCTGGAAGGTTGCGCCTGCGTTGCGCAGTCCGAAAGGCATGAAAGCGTAGCAGTACACCCCACACGGGTTAGGAAGGCCATCTTCTCCACATATTCTACCGCCATCTTAATCTGGTGATATCCTGAGAACACATCCAAAAAGCACAGCAAGTCGCACTCGGCAATGAAGTCGACGATCTGGTCGATGCGTGGAAGCGGGAACGGATCTTGGGGGCAGGCCTTGTTGAGGTTGGTGAAATCGACACACATCTGCTCCTTCCCGCCTTTCTTGGGGACGACGATGGGGTTTGCCAGCCACTCGGGGCACCGAACCTCGCGAATGACACCCACAGCCTCCACCTTGCGTGTTTCTTGGACAATGAAAGCTTGCTTCTCGTGGACTGCCGCCCCGCCTTCTGCTTCATGGGGCATACATTGGGGCACACCTTCGGGTGGTGCTCTATCACCTCTCTTGGGACCCCCACCAGCTGATCAGGCTCCCAAGCGAACACTTCCTTGTTTGCACGCAAGAACTTCACCAACGCCTCCTCCTGACCAGGCTCGAGGTTGGAACCTATGGTAAAGGTTGCCCCTGAGGACCCGTCCTCCTTGATTGGCACTCGCTTGGTTACTGCCTTGTCAAGTGAAAAACTGCTTCTTCTTGGTTGGTGCAGCTCCCTTGGCCTTGGGGGTGTCCGAGTCGGAGGGCTGCACTGTGGCGGCGGTCTTCAGGGCGAGCTTGAGCGTCATCAAGGCTTCCTTGGCATCCCCCTTGATGGTGAGGACACCCTCGCTCCCCGACATCTTCATGAGGTTATAAGCCGGATGGGTTGCTGCCATGAAATGGGCTAGAGCTGGGTACCTAAGGATGGCGTTGTCGGGAGGCCGATGTGGGCGATGTCGAAGTCGATGAGCTGGGTACGGTAGTTGTCGTGTGTGCCGAAGGTCACGGGGAGGCGGATCTGCCCCAGGGAGCGGGTGGAGCCTCCACCAACCCCTAAGAAAGGCTTGCTAGGGCTTAGCCACTCGAGCAGTACATGAAAAAGGCTGAAGGCCTCAACGGAGAGCATGTTGAGGCCGGCGCCGCCGTCGATGAGTGTCTTTGTGATGGATACGTGGCAGATGGTGGGGTGCAAAGCATTGGGAGCGCACCCGAGCCAACGGTGGAGGCGGGATGATCCCCTGAGTCGAAGGTGAGGTCGGCCTTGGGTGCGACCTAGCCCGGCGGAGCCCCCGGGCGCTTGGAAACGGCGCCGATCTAGCGAAAGAACGGCTTGACGTGACGATCTGAGGGTGGTGCTTGTGAGCCGCCGAGGAGGGCTGCAACCGCGTCGTGCACTGGTGTCGCGTAGCGTGCAACGAGGAGGCCGCGCAAGTCCTTCCAGGACGCCACCGTGGATCCGGGGAGGTTGAGCAGTCAGGCATGCGGTGCGCCAGTGAGGGCCATGGGAAGCCAGTTGGCCATGACCTTATCATCGTCCCTGGCCTTAAGGACAGCCTCCTCATACGCCAGTAGGAAAGCCGTCGGGTCCGCCGCGCCATCATAGCACGGAGGCATCTCCGGCTTGAACTTGGGTGGCCAATACACCCGCCATAGGGCGGGAGCAAGGGCCCGAAGCCCCCGAGCGTCGCTGCGGGCACCCGTAGATCCAGCCGGCAAGGCGGCGCCAGCCATGGAGAATGGGTGTGAAGATGGTGGAGCGCGAATAGACGAAAGGAAAACTTCGGCGCACCTCCTACCTGTCACGCCAAATGTAGGATCACGGGTTCCGGCAAAACCCTTAAGGTTCAAACTCTAGGGTGCGCACGAAGATTCCCCCCTACCGATCCACGTCCTAACTCAACCAAGATCTTACGAACTAACTCGACGAACTCACAACACAAGGGACACAAGATTTATACTGGTTCAGGCCACCATTGTGGTGTAATACCCTACTCCAGTGTGGTGGTGGTGGATTGCCTCTTGGGCTGATGATGAACAGTACAGGGGGAAGAACAGCCTCCTGAGGAGAGGTGTTCTTGTGCTTGGTGGATGTGATTGTGGGGATGAACTAGTTCTAGTCTAAAATGAGGTCTCCCCTAGCTACGGTGGTGGCTACTTCTATTTCTAGAGGCCCTGGTCCGCTCCCCAAATATTGAGCGAGAAGGGAGCCAACAACGGCCAATTTGAAAGGGGACATCTAGTACAACTTATCCTGACAAAAGTGGTCTTCGCCTGCAAAAGGCTCTGGTGGTGACGCCGCCTTGGGCTCCTTGGTGACCTCCGTCTTGTCGTCCTGCTGGTCTTTACGGAAACCTTTGCTTGATGCCTCGGTACTCCGCGCCTGCGCTTGCCCCCTTAGCACCAAAGAGTAAACAAGGACACTGTGCGCGCTGGCACCCGCCTGGCGTACGTCTGGCCTTGGTCGTCATGGCTTGCATCACTGGAACCTCACGAGGTTTGCCGTGCCTTGATCTCTTCGCCCCTCGCGAGCCTGCCTGGCGAGGCCACTCCTGAGGAGGTCTTGTGTCGTCCGCCTCGCGAGGCTTGGCCCCTCGCGAAGGTCTTGAATGCCTTGTTGATGAAGATGGGACATACATGCCTGCTAGCAAAGCCACGCCGTGGGCCGCAATCAGGCAAGTGTGGGGACCCCCGTTCCCAGAACGCTTACACGCGGCGACCGCTGCCCACCTGGCACCTGGCGCAGTTCCCCATCTTGGCAAGGATGGCCTGCTGCGCGTCTGCATCGACATTCCAGGGCTCAATAGGGCCGCATCTCAGGAGCGCTTCTCGCCTTCGCGCATTGGGTGGTGCAAGGGTCCACCTCACAGCTATGTCCGCATGCCATTTGGCATGTCGAGTGTGGCAGCCGCCTTCTTGCGCAACCTACGGAGCATCCTAGCAGCTCAGGAGGCCAGGCATCAGGCAGTCCTGGCAGAGATGGAGACGGTCCACAAGGAACCACCTCAGCCCCCAGATCCTCCCAAGGCTCAGGGTCTTGGCGGCTCATGAGGAGCAACTTCTTCAGCGCACACCTTCAGCTACCCCAACACTCCTTCGACAATAGAACCAGGTGACATTTTCCAAGTTTACTCAGCTGGGAGCGCCCCTCAGGCTGCGTCATTCCCAGGTCGCATGGTCATGTCCGTGCGGCATGTATCCTTTCACATTTTTAGCTTGCTCTGTTCGGGGCGCCCCTCGGGCTGCATCACCCCCGAGCCGCTCGGGTCCATCCCAGTGGCATGTATCGTTCTTGCATCTATCTACGCTATCTTGTTCCATCTCATGAGTTACCTATGATTACCACTTGCCTGCCCGGCACTACGATGCCATGAACGTCACGCGCCCGAGCAAGCCCACCCACAACCACCTCATCATGAGAACTGGCACAGTATCTGTGCTCGGGTCCATCCTTACAGCATCACCAAACCCAAGAGGTTGAGCTCTGGCTCACGGGCCCGCTCCCGTGTACGTCACCTCCCGTGGCCCTTAGTGCCTTGTTCTCGCATGAGCTAGTCATGAATGGACAGGCTAGGGCGCGCGACCCGGTGCCTCGCCACCGTGGGAGCCGCACGCCGGTCGTCTTTCTTCGGGATCCTTTGCATGAGAAGACTAGGCACGGCGTCTGTGCTTGGGTCCGTCCCTGCAGCGTCGATAAACCCAATGACTGAGCTCTGTTTGGCAGCCGGCCCCGCTCACGTCACCACTTGGGGTCGTTGGTGTCTGTCCTTCTCATGTGATCGCCCTAGAAGATTCGCCTGGCGCAGGTTGCCTAACCATCTCGCAAGACCGTCGCGGCCACCAAGAATCAAGACCAGGTGCAACCAGCCTTGAGGTAGGGCCTCATGAGTTCCGTGCTGGCTCATGAGTGCCCAGACACACCTCGTCCAGCCCTTCCGTGCAAGCCATGTATCAGGGCGGGGCTGTACATGCCTCAGGGGCTCCACTCAGAGGGATCCCTCACCCACACACCAGTGGAAGCACCATGCTCCGTGCTGGCAGTCGACACGGCTGAGGAGCGGCTATGCCCGTGCAAGTGTGGAAGCGCTATGCTCTGCGCTGGTGATAAACAACTAAGGGCGGCCCCATGGCCATACCAACCTCAGGGAGCCACCCCGCTCAGTGTCCAGCCTCATCTTAACGCTTTCCCCTCGGGAGAGCCGCGCGAGGGGGCTTGGCACGGGGGCTACGCCCAGGTCATGCCCAAGCGTACGCCTCCCTGCCAGGTCTCTCGAACCTGGTCGTCACGCGCCCTCCCGAGCGGAGCCAAGGTATGAAGGTCGTTTGGACATCAAGGGTGAATCCTGAGCATCGCGAATCAAGAGCCTAACAGGCCACGTAGCCCCTCACCCCTTGGTCTCGTCCTGGTGATCCGGACGACCCAATGGCGACTGAGGTACGCGTGGGGTCGGGCCCAGCCGACGTAGAACACTAGGCCTACTCATGCATCTCCTTTCTGTAAGATGTTTGCGCGTCAAGGGGGACACCTGAGCGTCGCGACTCAGGAGCCTAACTAGACACGTAGCCCCTCACCCCTTGGTCACGTCCTGGCGATCCGGACGATCCAACAGCGGCTGAGGTATGCGCGGGGTCGGGCCCTGCCGACGTAGAACATCAAGCAAAGAGGAAGGAAATCACGGAATCTCAAACAAATATTACAAGACATATTGTTCTCCCAATACCAAACACAAGTTTAAACACCTCCACGAGGTATGGTGCATGTTGCAGAAGCAAAGCAGGAAAAGGAGTCGTGAGCAAGTCATCTGATGTAGGGTAGAGACCCTAATCGCCCGATCTTTCACGAAAGGATCGGATCCCGGGGAAAATCACGAAGAACACGGGGAAGAACGGAAGGAAAACACAAGAGGAAATCACTAAACGGACACGAATTAGTCACACATGGGCTAGATCCTCGAGTACATAGAAAGATACATGAATCCACGGACAACTAAGGACGATACACGGTAACCGGTTCTTCTCTGTGAGGAGGTCTTGAATCCACAAGGGGATCTTCCCATAAAGGGGGCTTGAATCCGCTTGGGGGATCTTCTCCAGTGGAGGCTCGAATCTTCGAGGAGAAGGTAACCAAGTGGATGAGCAAAGCTCTCTCACAAATATGAGCTAAACATTTGCTAACCCTAGAAAGGAGGTGGGAGAGGTCTATTTATAGTCTAAGTGCAAATGGGGGTGAAGTGAAGGGGTACATGGGCCTCGGGCCCGAACACTATGCGCAGACAGGTACCGGACGTCCGCTGGGGACCGGTCGTCTAGTGTCTCAGGAGCTGCCGGACGTCCGGTGTCCTCCAATCGTCCGCTAGTTCCGTTCTGTGATGGGGGTGCCGGACGTCCGGTAGCTCTGGACTTCCGCTGATGTTGGCTCGGCTGCGGTCGCGCCAGTCGTCCGGTCCGGATCGGACGTCCGCTCGTTTGCTTCGGGTGCAGGGGCACCGGTCGTCCGGTCTGGACCAAACATCCGCTCACTGGGGCTCGGCTGATGCTTCAGGCACCGGACGTCCGGTCCCAGCCGGTCGTCCGGTGGCTGTGACTTTTCCTTCAGCCCTCCTTCCTCTCCGTCTTCTTGTCCATCTTCCTCTTCTTCTTGTCCTTGCTCCTTAGCTTCTCCATGGTACCTGAGTATGCACAGAGTGTTCATATGAGGTAGTAGCCATTCTTCATGTGCATCAAAGTGTGATTGTGAGAGGAGAGATGTCACCTCGGTTTCAATAGCTCTTGCATGTGATCGAGTGATGGGTCCACTAGGCACTTGATGAGACGATGGTAGGTCCATGGGGATGACCTTGGGATGCTCTGCATCATCTCCCCTCCCTTGGGGAAGATCCGACCTTGGATCGAAATCCTCATCACCATGGTACGGGGAGAGATCTTTGACGTTGAAGATGTCACTCATGGAGTACTTGTCACGTGGGATGTCAATCTTGTATGCGTTGTTGTTGGAGCGTGCAAGCACCTTGAATGGTCCATCGGCTCGTGGTAGTAGCTTGGACTTGCGTTCGTTGGGGAAGGGTTCCTTGCGAAGGTGTAGCCACACAAGATCTCCAATGTTGAATATCATGTGATTCTTGTTGACGTTGAGCTTGGTCGCGAGTCGTTGTACTTGGAGCTCAATGGTGTGCCTTGTATCTTCATGCATCTTCTTGAGGTGGTTGGCTCGGTCACTCGCGTCCATGTTTGTGCGCTCGTGGAGTGGTAGAGGTAGGATGTCCAATGGGGACAACGGGTTGAAAGCGTAGACAACCTCGAAGGGGGACTTGCCGGTAGTCGAATGTCTTGCGCGGTCGTAGGCGTACTCAGCGATGGGTAAACACTCCTCCCACTCCGTGATGTTCTTCTTGATTAGCATGCGAAGAAGGGTGGAGAGCGTGCGGTTTGTCACCTCCGTTTGGCCGTCCGTTTGTGGATGATAGGCCGTGGAGAATAGAAGCTTGATTCTGAGCATGGCGCATAAGGTCTTCCAAAAGTAACTCAAGAACTTGACGTCGCGGTCCGAGACAATAGTCTTTGGCACACCATGTAGACACAATATTTCCCTACAAAAGAGATTAGCAACATGTGAAGCATCGTCTATCTTGTTACAAGGAATAAAATGTGCCATTTTTGAGAAACGGTCCACAACGACAAATATAGAATCTTTCCCATTTTGAGTCCAAGGCAAACCAAGTACGAATTCCATGCTAATGTCTTCCCATGGTTGGTATGGAATCGGTAGAGGCATATAGAGGCCATGAGATTGAGCTTTGGACTTAGCTTTGCGGTATGTCGAACATCCGTTGGTGAAGCGATTGACGTCCCGAAACATCTTTGGCCAAAAGTAGCTCTTCGAGAGCATGGCGAACGTCTTGTCGCGTCCGAAATGTCCCATTAAGCCTCCTCCATGCGATTCCTGCAAAAGCAACAAACGAAGGGACGACTTGGGGATGCAAAGTTTGTTAGCTCTCATAAGATAGCCGTCTTTGATGTAATAGCGTTCCCAAGATGTATCCGACAAACACTTGGCATAAGGAGTGGCAAAAGTTTCATCATGCTCATACAATTCTTTGATATGCTCGAAGCCAATGACATCTAAGTCAAGTTGCGTGACTAGCATGCATATGCGGGAAAGAGCATCAACTACGATGTTTTCTTTACCCTTGATGTACTTGATGACGTAGGGAAAAGACTCAATGAATTCACTCCATTTAGCATGACGCTTGTTCCACTTAGTTTGACCCTTAAGATACTTGAGAGTCTCATGATCGGTATGAATGATAAACTCATGGGGACGAAGGTAATGTTCCCATTCATGTAAAACACGGACTAAAGCATAAAGCTCTTTGTCATAGATGGGATAGTTGAGTTGCGCTCCGGAAAGTTTCTCACTAAAGTAAGCTATGGGGCGCTTCTCTTGTGTTAACACACCTCCTATGCCATTACCGCTAGCATCGCAATGAATCTCAAAAGGCTTGTCGAAGTTGGGTAAAGCAAGCACGGGAGCATGAGTAAGCAAATTCTTAAGCTCATTGAATGCGGTATCTTGGGATGGTCCCCAAACAAACGTCGCATTCTTCTTGCTGAAAGCATGCAAAGGCGCAACAATGGTGCTAAAATCCTTCACAAAGCGACGATAGAAACCCGCAAGACCAAGGAAACTACGCAAGAAAACCTGCAAGTTGGTTGGTTGCGGCCAAGTCTTAATAGCATTGATCTTGGACTCATCTACATGAACACCCTTAGAAGAGAAAACAAAACCCAAGAAAACGAGCTTATCTACACCAAAAAGGCATTTCTCCATATTAGCGTAGAGACACTCTTTCCTAAGAGTTTGCAAAATGATGCGGACATGGGTGACATGCTCTTTGATAGATTTGCTAAACACAAGAATGTCATCAAAGTAAACCACAACAAATATACCAATGTAAGGGCGAAAGACATGATTGATAAGGCGCATAAAAGTGCCCGGTGCTTCCGAGAGACCCATAGGCATGACTAACCACTCATACAAACCAAACTTGGTTTTGAAGGTGGTTTTCCATTCATCGCTCTCTTGTATGAGGATTTTATAGTAACCACTCTTAAGATCAATTTTGGAAAATATAGTGGCACCGCTAAGTTCATCAAGCATATCATCTAGGCGTGGAATGGGGTACCTATAGCTTACGGTGATAGCATTGATAGGTCTACAATCGGAGCACATGCGAAAGCTACCGTCACATTTTGGCATAAGAATGACCGGTACAACACAAGGGCTCAAACTTTCACGCACATGACCATGGTCTATGAGATGCTTTACTTGCCTTTGAATTTCTTTGGTTTCTTCGGGGTTGACGCGGTAGGGAGCTTTGTTCGGAAGCGGTTCTCCGGGGATGAGGTCGATGCGGTGCTCAATGCCTCGGAGTGGAGGTAGTCCTGGAGGTAGCTCATCAGGGAAAACATCTTGTAATTCCTGCAAAAGAGAAGACAACACTAGAGGAAGAGTGTGAGAAGTGTTAGTTTGTGGTGCATTGTCCTTGCACACGAGGATGTAGTGTAGGACACTAGATGGGTTCTCACACACTTCTCTCATCTCACGTTTTGTGGCAAATAGAACTAGGTTCTATTTTCGCTCATCGTGGAGGCACTCAATTTGGGCTTGTGGCGCTCACTCTCTTTTTGGTGGCTCACTCTCTCACCATTCTCTCCACGATGGGTGGCTTGCTTATCGGCGATCACTTGGCTTGGAGACATATGGCGTAACACAAACTCCTTTCCTTTCATCTTGAAGCCATAGTGGTTTGTACGCCCATTGTGGACGACTCCTCTATCAAATTTCTATGGCCGTCCAAGGAGAAGATGACAAACGGTCATTGGGATGATGTCGCACTCCAAGGTGTCTTCGTAGGCGCCGATTTTGAAGGAGACTTGTACTCGGTGCTCGATTTGAATAGTGCTGGAGTCACTAAGCCATTGCACTTTGTATGGATGTGGGTGCTTCGTCTTGGGCAATTGGAGCTTGGAACAAAATTCTTCACTTGCGAGATTGTGACAACTCCCTACATTGATGATGACCTTAACGGATCGTCCATTGATGCCGGCCTTGGTGTGGAATATGTGGCATCGTTAGTCTTCTTCTTGGTGATGTTGGAGAGTCAAGACTTTGGAGACAACAAGTGCGAGACTTGAGTCTTCATCATAGAAGACTTGTTCGTCTTCATTGTTCACTTGGCAGTGCATGGCGACTTGCTCAAGGGCTTCCATTTCTCCTTCGCTCATGGAATCATAAGTGCCATCGTCGTTGAAGATCATGGTGCGCTTGTTGGTGCACTCATAGGACTTGTGGCCTCGGCCGCCGCAAGTGAAACACTTGAAGGAACTCATCTTGGCGGTCTCATCGGTAGGGGTTGATGATGATGAAGCTCTCGGCTTGAAGTTGCTCGTATTAGGATTGCTTGTAGTTGGCGAAGCTTTCTTGGAAGTTGACTTGTCGATGTTGGAAGTAGAGGGTCTTGTAGTCGGTGTTGGAGTCGTTGAAGCTTGGTTATTGGAGAATCCGTAGGACTTGGATGAGAACTTGGCATACTTGAAATCATCTTGCACTTGGCGTTCCGCTTTGGTAGCTTGGTGCACGAGCTCGATGAGATTTGAGTATGGTTGGAAGTCGGCGATCTTCTTGATAGGATGATTGAGTCCATTCAAGAAACATGCCATTGTTTGCTCATCATCTTCCGTCACATTGGCTCTTATCATAGCAATCTCCATCTCCTTGTAGTATTCTTCAACGCTCTTGGTTCCTTGCTTGAGTTGTTGGAGTTTCTTGAAGAGGTCGCAGTTGTAGTAGTTAGGCACGAAGCGTGCTCTCATGACATCCTTCATTTGTGCCCAAGTAGTGATGGGTGGTTCACCTCTTGCCTCGCGGCGCTCTATGATTTGTTCCTACCAAATGAGGACATAGTCTTGGAACTCAAGGGATGTGAGGGAGTCCTGGATTAGGGGGTGTTCGGGTAGCCGAACTATACCTTCAGCCGGACTCCTGGACTATGAAGATATAAGATTGAAGACTTCGTCCCGTGTCCGGATGGGACTTTCCTTGGCGTGGAAGGCAAGCTTGGCGATGCGATATTCAAGATCTCCTACCATTGTAACTGACTCTGTGTAACCCTAACCCTATCCGGTGTCTATATAAACCGGAGGGTTGTAGTCCGTAGAGGATCAACTCCATACACAATCATACCATAGGCTAGCTTCTAGGGTTTAGCCTCCTTGATCTCGTGGTAGATCTACTCTTGTACTACCCATATCTTCAATATTAATCAAGCAGGAGTAGGGTTGCACCTCCATCGAGAGGGCCTGAACCTGGGTAAAACAAAGTGTCCTCTGTCTCCTGTTACCATCCGGCCTAGACGCACAGTTCGGGACCCCCTACCCGAGATCCGCCGGTTTTGACACCGACAGGATGCCATCGCAATCTTCTTCTCTTCTTCATAATTGTGCAAACGGAAGATCTTGTCAACTTTCAATGCCCATGAAAGGTATTCTTCGGGATCGTTGCTTCCGTTGAACTTGGTCATGGTGAACTTGAGCTTGCCATAGCGTTGCTCTTCATTGTGTTGGGGCCAGGGATGATGATGCCCATGTTGTAGATGATTGTTCAACTCGCGGTGCTCTTGACGCGGAGGGTTGTCAACCTCGTGTTGCTCTTGTCACAGAGGATTCCCATTGTCGTCATGCTCTTGATGAACTTGATGGTCTTGGCAAGCTTGTGGAGAAGTGCGTCGACCTCGAGGAGGAACTAGACGATGCATGCGAGCTTGAAATCGTCGTTCTTGAATTTCTTCGCGAAGTGCTTCCTCTTGTTCACGGGCTTGTCGGCCTCGGTCGGCAACGGCTCGACTCGCATCCCGTAGAGCTTGTTGCGCCGCAAGAGCTTGAGCGTCATGGAGTTGTTGTTCTTGACGTTGTGTCTCGGCATCTTGTGCAAGATGGTGGAGACGTGCATGTTCTTCCTCTTCATGTTGGCGTTGTTGTTGCCGTTCTCGAGCTAGCGCAAAGGCTTCTTCGGCTTGACGTCGTCGATGTTCTTGCGAGTCGGTGTCTCAAAGTGGGTTGAGGTTTGCTTGACGGTCGGTGTGCACGGCTCGACGAAGAGTGTTCGATGTCGGTGTACTTGAGCCGGAGAGGGTAAAGTCGGAATGGCGACTTGAACGGCTCCTTCTTGAAGTGGAAGAAGAGCGGTTGAGCAACAAAGCGCGAATCTCGTCCATCCTTGCATCATTCTCTTGCTTGTGATCGTCGAGCTTGTGGTCGAAGTAGTCCCTTGTACGTTGCTCGGAAAGTCACAAGTCGGCGGCAAGGTTGTCGATGCGTTCACTCATAGCTTGTTGCTCTTGATGTAAAGCACGTTGTGCACCAAAGAGGTGACTCTTGGTGACGAAGGAGTTCATGTCGTCGTCTTGCTCCATGAAGAGTGGGTTGGTAGAAGTACTTGGCCTATCCATCATTCCAAGACAAATGTGAGTGGTAGAAAGAGAAGAATGAATACCAAATGTACCTTGACCGAAGTTGAAAGTGAATCGATGATCACTCCAATGTAGGACAAGGAAATAGCCCAATTGGTACGAATTCTCGTCGGTTTCTCACACCTACACAAGTAAAAGCTTATGGTGGAGCTTGGTTAGGATGGTGGCACAATTTTAATGTGACGTTAAGCAAGATTCAATAATGTTGGAGACGATTCGCAAGATGCAATGTAACAAGTAGACCAAGCATATACGGTACACGAAAACACATGCGCAAAAAGATAAGTGGGGTTGTGCAACCAAGGGTGAGCCAAAATGTGGAAGCCACAAAAATGCTCCTGTTGCACACAACTAGAGAGACGCTAGCACGATTGCATGATAGGCGGATACAAGAACTTGTGCACAACCTATGATGAGGACATCAATACAATTGTTACACCCACAGCCCCTGCTGCTATACATACTGGACCAATTACTAGAGCTCGTGCACGCCAACTAAATTATCAGGTACTTTCGTTTCTTGGTAATGATTCTAATGTTCATGAGAATATGATGCTGCCTAAATTGGATACATTTGTTTTGCTTACAAATGAAGGGCCTAGCTTGGAGAAGGATGAACATTGGAGCAAGAACAAGCATGGAGATGATGGCATGCGCAAGGGGAACAAGAACGAAGTTACAAGTGATGATTTCAGGACTTTGAAGCCACCATAATGTGTGCATGAAGCCTTGGACGAAATATACAAGATGCCACTTCATAAATTTCGTCCCGAGGCTATTTTAGGTGCTGCGTCACCTTATTATTGGGCCAGGCCCATGTAATTTCGAAATACATAAGTATAGGCTATTTTTAGAGTCCGTATGTGTGGGGAAACAAGAGATAGGGTTGATTTCGGACCCCTCCACCAAGGGCCACGAAATCCACCCCCTCTTCCTCCATATATACAGCCCTTAGGGCATCGTTTAGACCTTGGGTTTTGTTTAGATTAAAAGTTCGCCATAGCTGCAACTTCGCGTACTTCGTTTGTGTTCAACGACCAGACAAAGGCGTCACAGAACCCCACCTTGATCAATAAAGCTTTCATCTTATATTCGCAATATCCAGATTGCAATCTCAGTTTCTTGCTTGTTCTTTGTTTGCTCGCAGGAAACAGACCCTCGTGGTCAGGTTGATCGTGCTCCGGCGTGGTCAATAACCTCTCGGAGTTGGTTTAGCGATTGCTAAGGCGCGACGTCCTCGCACGTTCGTAGTCGGATCGTCAAAGTCGACTTCCACCAAAGCGAAATCCACCATCTCATCGAAAGACGGGACACCTTTGCCTCTATCACAACTTGACTTCAAAATATTTGGTTTGGAGACCATCAAAGATCAATATGTGCATGATGCTGATTTTAAAGATGTAATGCAGAATTGTAAAGAAGGAAGAATGTGGACAAGTTTGTCGTTAACGATGGATTTGTGTTTCGTGCTAACAAGCTATGCATTCCAGCTAGCTCCGTTCGTCTTTTGTTGTTGCAGGAGGCGCATGGAGGAGGATTAATGGGACACTTTGGCATGAAGAAGACGGAGGACGTACTTGCTACACATTTCTTTTGGCCAAAGATGAGACGGGATGTTGAGCGTTTTATTGCTCGATGCACTACATGTCAAAAAGCTAAGTCACGACTCAATCCTCATGGTTTATATATGCCTTTGCCTGTACCTAGTGTTCCTTGGGAGGATATATCTATGGACTTTGTTTTAGGTTTACCTCGAACAAAGAAGGGGAGGGATAGCATATTTGTTGTCGTGGATAGATTCTCGAAAATGGCACACTTTATACCATGTCATAAAAGCGATGATGCTGTTAATGTTGCTGATTTGTTCTTTCGTGAAATTATTCGCTTGCATGGTGTGCCAAATACTATTGTTTCAGATCGTGATACTAAATTTCTTAGCCACTTTTGGAAATGTTTATGGGCTAAGTTGGGGACTAAACTGCTTTTTAGTACTACTTGTCACCCCCAAACTGATGGACAAACTGAAGTAGTCAATAGAACGTTGTCTACTATGCTTAGGGCTGTTTTGAAGAATAATAAGACAATGTGGGAGGAATGCTTGCCTCATATTGAATTTGCTTATAATCGTTCATTGCATTCTACTACTAAGATGTGCCCTTTTGAAGTTGTGTATGGTTTCCTACCTCGTGCACCTATTGATTTGTTGCCTCTTCCATCTTCGGAGAAGGTTAATTTTGATGCTAAACAACGTGCTGAATTGATTTTAAAAATGCATGAGTTAACTAAGGAAAACATTGAGCGTATGAATGCTAAATATAAACTTGCTGGAGATAAGGGTAGAAAACATGTTGTGTTTGCACCTGGAGATCTTGTTTGGTTACATTTGCGTAAGGATAAATTTCCTGATTTGCGCAAATCAAAGTTAATGCCACGTGCTGATGGTCCCTTTAAGGTGTTAGAGAAAATAAATGATAATGCATATAAACTTGAGCTGCCTGCAGATTTTGGGGTTAGTCCCACTTTTAACATTGCAGATTTGAAGCCTTATTTGGGTGAGGAAGATAAACTTCCGTCGAGGACGACTTCATTTCAAGAAGGGGAGGATGATGAGGACATCAATACAATTGTTACACCCACAGCCCCTGCTGCTATACATACTGGACCAATTACTAGAGCTCGTGCACGCCAACTAAATTACCAGGTACTTTCGTTTCTTGGTAATGATTTTAATGTTCATGAGAATATGATGCTGCCTAAATTGGATACATTTGTTTTGCTTACAAATGAAGGGCCTAGCTTGGAGAAGGATGAACATTGGAGCAAGAACAAGAACGGAGTTACAAGTGATGATTTCAGGACTTTGAAGCCACCATAATGGGTGCATGAAGCCTTGGACGAAATATACAAGATGCCACTTCATAAATTTCGTCCCGAGGCTATTTTAGGTGCTGCGTCACCTTATTATTGGGCCAGGCCCATGTAATTTCGAAATACATAAGTATAGGCTATTTTTAGAGTCCGTATGTGTGGGGAAACAAGAGATAGGGTTGATTTCGGACCCCTCCACCAAGGGCCACGAAATTCCCCCCCTCTTCCTCCATATATACAGCCCTTAGGGCATCGTTTAGACTTTGGGTTTTGTTTAGATTAAAAGTTCGCCATAGCTGCAACTTCGCGTACTTCGTTTGTGTTCAAAGACCAGACAAAGGCGTCACAGAACCCCACCTTGATCAATAAAGCTTTCATCTTATATTCGCAATATCCAGATTGCAATCTCAGTTTCTTGCTTGTTCTTCGTTTGCTCGCAGGAAACAGACCCTCGTGGTCAGGTTGATCGTGCTCCGGCGTGGTCAATAACCTCTCGGAGTTGGTTTAGCGATTGCTAAGGCGCGACGTCCTCGCACGTTCGTAGTCGGATCGTCAAAGTCGACTTCCACCAAAGCGAAATCCACCATCTCATCGAAAGACGGGACACCTTTGCCTCTATCAAGTGGTATCAGATTTCCAGGTTGCTCGGTGAGATTTTACAGTTTTTCGTAGTTTAGATCGAGTCTGTTCTTCATACCTACAGTCCACGAAAAAGCCACAAAAAAAAATTAGGGTTAGTTCATCATATCCGAACCAATCTGAGCCTTTGCATAATCTTTTTAGGGTTTTGCTTTGTTGAATTTGCGATTGCATCGTCGTGTCTAGTTGCTGGTCTTAGAGTCTAGTCTTTTAGAGTTTCGAGTTCTGGTCATAAGTTGTCACGCCGCCGCCGCACCATCATCATCACCCCTGCCATCTACCACCACCGCTTATCCGCCACCGCTTCGAATCCGTATCCATATACCACCACAGCTGTCATATACCACCACCGCTGCCATCTACCACCATATATTCACCACCAATCCGAGTTCTTGTCATATTAGGTTTGTTTTCGAGATCCATCTAGATTCCGATTCGTGTTTCCTTGCCGGAGTAGGTTTCGGGAAAAAAAAAAGAGTCGGGTAGCCACGCTCCGTTTAGGCCCAAAATTTTTCGAAAACGCATTTTTCGAAAAATTTTCTGGCTATCCTATTTTTAGGTGTTTCTGAGTGTTTTGAGACAGGTGCCATTATAGGAAGTTTTTTTCGACCCGTTTCCAGTTTTTGGGTCCGGACAGTCAAAAAAAAAAATTGGTCAAAAAAATTTCGTGCCCATCCTGTCAGTTTGAGCTAAGAAGAGTTTTGAGACACTCGCCATTATAGTGATTTTTCGCAAAAAAAAAAAAAAGCAGCACAAAGAAAAAAAAAGAGCGCAAAAAAAAAGAGCGAAAAAAAATTCCAGAGTGTGCTTTTCCCTTGTTTACGTGCCGCGCCGTGATTTTGTTAGTGTTCTAGGCTCGCGTCTCTAGCACAGTCTAGCTTAGGACCAGCACAGTACCGTCGTTGAGCGTTTATTCAACTTTGCATCTCTCAATTGATTATTGCTGACCCTTTTTGCTACCATATTATAAGCCTTCCCAGCTCCACATACATCTACGTCGTGCGTTTGACTCTCCCTGGTAATCGCTCTATCCAAGCTTTGAGAGTTTTTGACTACAACGGTTGCCGATCACCGCCTGCTGCTGGGTAAGAACTGGTAAGAATTTGAGATTTGCTTGACGGATTTGTGACACCCACCACCACCACTTGTTCGTAGTCTGTAGGATCATATTCTTGTGTGTTTCTATTGCTGCTAACCATGCCAGGATCACAAGCCGACGAGATTGACTGGGAAAATTTATCGAACAAGGAGCTTCATGATAAGTTTCAGCAAATGATGACTGAACAGGTGCAAGATGTGCTGAACAATTTTGAAGAGGCCATGGAGAAGATCGCTGGCTTTGAGAAGACGTTCGAAACAAAGCTCGATAACAAGTTTAATGAATTGCTCGCGCGTCTTCCACCACCACCACCCGCTGCAGCTAACGCACCTCTCCAACAACAACAACAACAACGACTACCTCCACATCGCGAAGCAGACCTCCGCCGAGCAAGCCGTGTTCCTCTTGCGTTTGGCCAAACTGTTGGTGCTGCTGTTGATACTTCTGTGGCTCCTGCTGCTGATGCGGAGGAGGATGATTATGTGGGAGACTATGAGGATGAGGTTGATCAAAATCAACACTACGTGCAGCCACCTGTACCACCACCAGCAGGTCGACCTCAGGTATATATTCGTAATGGTAGGCCTGCACCACCACCTCAGGTACGAGATGATGTCCATATTCCTAAACTGAAATTGAATATTCCACCATTTGAGGGTAGATATGTTCCTGATATATATCTTACTTGGGAGTTAGAAACTGAATAACGATTTACATGTTTACAATATTCTGAGGAGAGACGAGTTGCTGCTGCCGTTTGTGCTTTCACTAGTTTTGCATGTGTATGGTGGTCTGAACATTGTAGATTATATCCTATTCCAACTACTTGGGCTGCTTTGAAAACTGCTATGCGTACGCGTTGGGTTCCACCATATTATCAACGTGAATTGCTTCAAAAATTGCAGCGTTTAAGACAAGGGAAAAATTCTGTAGAAGAATATTATCAGGAATTACAAACTGGCATGATTAGATGTGGTATTGTTGAGGAGAATGAAGCTATGCTTGCACGTTTTCTGGGTGGATTAAATAGAGAGATTCAGACCATTCTAGACTATAAGGAGTATACTAATATCACTCGTTTATTCCATCTTGCTTGTAAAGCTGAACGTGAAGTGCAGGATCGACAAGCATTGGGGCGAACTAACTTTTCTGCAGGCCGACCTTCATCATGGACACCACGTGCATCTTCGACTTCAACTGCACCAGCACCTCCATCCGGTGCCACCTCCAGCCGTGATACAAGAAAACAGGCACAACCACCATTATCTGCCAAGAGCGCACCTGCGGGGCCTGCACAGCGTTCTTCTTCTTCCATGGCATCAACAGGGCACACAAGTGATATTATTTGTCGTCGTTGTAAGGGAGGAGGTCATTATGCGAGAGAATGCAAATCTCCGCGTGTGATGATTGCTACCGCGGATGGTGGATATGAGTCCGCTAGTGACTATGATGAGGAGACTTTGGCTCTTATTACACGTGAAGAACATGGTGGAGATGATTCTGATCATGAGACGCAATACATGGCTCCTGAAGACGCTGACAGGTATGAATGTTTAGTTGCTCAACGTGTTTTGAGTGTGCAGGTCACACAAGCTGAGCAAAATCAGAGGCGCAATTTGTTCCATACCAAGGGAGTTGTGAAGGAACGTTCTGTGCGCGTCATCATAGACGGAGGGAGCTGCAACAACTTGGCTAGCATGGAGATGGTGGAGAAGCTTTCTCTCACCACAAGACCACATCCACATCCTTACTACATCCAATGGTTCAACAACAGCGGCAAGGTTAAGGTAACACGTACTGTTCGTGTGCATTTTAGTATCTCTACATATGCTGATTATGTTGATTGTGATGTGGTACCTATGCAAGCATGTTCCTTATTACTTGGTAGACCATGGCAATTTGATAAAAATTCTGTACACCATGGTAGAAACAATCACTATACTCTTGTTCATAAGGATAAAAATATTACTTTGCTTCCTATGACTCCTGATTCCATTTTGAAAGATGATATTAATAGAGCTAATAAAGCAAAACAGGAGACGAATAAGAGTGAAAATCAGATTGTGGCAAAAGAATTTGAGCAACAAATGAAGTCTAATAATAAACCATCTAGTGTTGCTTCTGAAATTAAATTGAAAAGTGCATGTTTATTTCCACCAAATCTGATATTGATGAGCTAGATTTCAGCAAATCTGTTTGCTATGCTTTTGTGTGCAAAGAGGCATTATTTTCATTCGAGGACGTGCCTTCCTCTTTGCCTCCTGCTGTCACTAACATTTTGCAGGAGTTCGCTGACGTCTTTCCACAAGACGTGCCACCGGGATTACCGCCTATTCGAGGGATTGAGCATCAGATTGACTTAATTCCCGGTGCTTCACTGCCAAACCGTGCACCATACCGTACCAATCCAGAGGAGACGAAGGAGATTATGCGCCAAGTACAAGAGCTTCTCGACAAAGGTTATATACGCGAATCCCTTAGTCCTTGTGCTGTTCCTATTATTCTAGTGCCGAAAAAGGATGGTACATCACGTATGTGTGTTGATTGTAGAGGCATTAATAATATTACTATTCGTTATCGTCATCCTATTCCTAGGCTAGATGATATGCTTGATGAATTGAGTGGTTCTACAATATTCTCCAAAGTTGATTTGCGTAGTGGCCACCACCAAATTCGTATGAAATTGGGAGATGAATGGAAAACAACATTTAAAACTAAGTTTGGATTATATGAGTG
Organism: Triticum dicoccoides; assembly: GCF_002162155.2. Lineage (NCBI taxonomy): Eukaryota > Viridiplantae > Streptophyta > Magnoliopsida > Poales > Poaceae > Triticum > Triticum dicoccoides. The sequence goes on along the minus strand of NC_041393.1, from coordinate 1,075,569 downwards.
GTTAGTCATGCCTTTTGGGTTAACTAATGCACCTAGTACTTTCATGAGATTAATGAACGAAGTTTTAGGTGCTTTCATTGGACGATTTGTGGTAGTTTACTTTGATGACATACTGATTTATAGCAGATCTTTGGAAGAACATTTGGAACATTTACGTGCTGTTTTTATTGCTCTACGTGATGCACGTTTGTTTGGTAACCTTGGGAAGTGCACCTTTTGCACCGACCGAGTATCTTTTCTTGGCTATGTTGTTACTCCACAGGGAATTGAAGTTGACAAAGCCAAGATTGAAGCTATTGAGAGTTGGCCGCAGCCCAAAACGGTCACACAAGTGAGGAGTTTTCTTGGCCTCGCTGGATTCTATAGGCGTTTTGTGAGAGATTTCAGCACCATTGCTGCACCTCTCAACGAGCTTACAAAGAAGGATGTGCCTTTTGTTTGGGGTACCGCACAGGAAGAAGCCTTCACGGTATTGAAAGATAAGTTGACACATGCTCCTTTACTCCAACTTCCTGATTTTAATAAGACTTTTGAGCTTGAGTGTGATGCTTGTGGAATTGGATTAGGAGGTGTGTTATTACAAGATGGCAAACCTGTTGCATACTTTTCTGAAAAATTGAGTGGGCCTAGTCTGAATTATTCTACTTATGATAAAGAATTATATGCTCTTGTTCGGACTTTAGAAACATGGCAACATTATTTATGGCCCAAAGAATTTGTTATACATTCTGATCATGAATCTTTGAAACATATTAAAAGTCAAGCTAAACTGAATCGTAGACATGCTAAATGGGTTGAATTCATTGAGACTTTCCCTTATGTCATTAAACACAAGAAGGGAAAAGAAAATGTTATTGCTGATGCATTGTCTCGTCGCTATACTATGCTTTCACAACTTGACTTCAAAATATTTGGTTTGGAGACCATCAAAGATCAATATGTGCATGATGCTGATTTTAAAGATGTAATGCAGAATTGTAAAGAAGGAAGAATGTGGAACAAGTTTGTCGTTAACGATGGATTTGTGTTTCGTGCTAACAAGCTATGCATTCCAGCTAGCTCCGTTCGTCTTTTGTTGTTGCAGGAGGCGCATTGATAGAGGCAAAGGTGTCCCGTCTTTCGATGAGATGGTGGATTTCGCTTTGGTGGCAGTCGACTTTGACGATCCGACTACGAACGTGCGAGGACGTCGCGCCTTAGCAATCGCTAAACCAACTCCGAGAGGTTATTGACCATGCCGGAGCACGATCAACCTGACCACGAGGGTCTGTTTCCTGCGAGCAAACGAAGAACAAGCAAGAAACTGAGATTGTAATCTGGATATTGCGAATATAAGATGAAAGCTTTATTGATCAAGGTGGGGTTCTGTGACGCCTTTGTCTGGTCGTTGAACACAAAAGAAGTACGCGAAGTTGCAGCTATGGCGAACTTTTAATCTAAACAAAACCCAAAGTCTAAACGATGCCCTAAGGGCTGTATATATGGAGGAAGAGGGGGGAATTTCGTGGCCCTTGGTGGAGGGGTCCGAAATCAACCCTATCTCTTGTTTCCCCACACATACGGACTCTAAAAATAGCCTATACTGATGTATTTCGAAATTACATGGGCCTGGCCCAATAATAAGGTGACGCAGCACCTAAAATAGCCTCGGGACGAAATTTATGAAGTGGCATCTTGTATATTTCGTCCAAGGCTTCATGCACCCATTATGGTGGCTTCAAAGTCCTGAAATCATCACTTGTAACTCCGTTCTTGTTCCCCTTGCGCATGCCATCATCTCCATGCTTGTTCTTGCTCCAATGTTCATCCTTCTCCAAGCTAGGCCCTTCATTTGTAAGCAAAACAAATGTATCCAATTTTGGCAGCATCATATTCTCATGAACATTAGAATCATTACCAAGAAACGAAAGTACCTGGTAATTTAGTTGGCGTGCACAAGCTCTAGTAATTGGTCCAGTATGTATAGCAGCAGGGGCTGTGGGTGTAACAATTGTATTGATGTCCTCATCATCCTCCCCTTCTTGAAATGAAGTCGTCCTCGACGGAAGTTCATCTTCCTCACCCAAATAAGGCTTCAAATCTGCAATGTTAAAAGTGGGACTAACCCCAAAATCTGCAGGCAGCTCAAGTTTATATGCATTATCATTTATTGTCTCTAACACCTTAAAGGGACCATCAGCACGTGGCATTAGCTTTGATTTGCGCAAATCAGGAAATCTATCCTTACGCAAATGTAACCAAACAAGATCTCCAGGTGCAAACACAACATGTTTTCTACCCTTATCTCCAGCAAGTTTATATTTAGCATTCATACGCTCAATGTTTTCCTTAGTTAACTCATGCATTTTTAAAATCAATTCAGCACGTTGTTTAGCATCAAAATTAACCTTCTCCGAAGATGGAAGAGGCAACAAATCAATAGGTGCACGAGGTAGGAAACCATACACAACTTCAAAAGGGCACATCTTAGTAGTAGAATGCAATGAACGATTATAAGCAAATTCAATATGAGGCAAGCATTCCTCCCACATTGTCTTATTATTCTTCAAAACAGCCCTAAGCATAGTAGACAACGTTCTATTGACTACTTCAGTTTGTCCATCAGTTTGGGGGTGACAAGTAGTACTAAAAAGCAGTTTAGTCCCCAACTTAGCCCATAAACATCTCCAAAAGTGGCTAAGAAATTTAGTATCACGATCTGAAACAATAGTATTTGGCACACCATGCAAGCGAATAATTTCACGAAAGAACAAATCAGCAACATTAACAGCATCATCGCTTTTATGACATGGTATAAAGTGTGCCATTTTCGAGAATCTATCCACGACAACAAATATGCTATCCCTCCCCTTCTTTGTTCGAGGTAAACCTAAAACAAAGTCCATAGATATATCCTCCCAAGGAACACTAGGTACAGGCAAAGGCATATATAAACCATGAGGATTGAGTCGTGATGATGAGGACATCAATACAATTGTTACACCCACAGCCCCTGCTGCTATACATACTGGACCAATTACTAGAGCTCGTGCACGCCAACTAAATTACCAGGTACTTTCGTTTCTTGGTAATGATTCTAATGTTCATGAGAATATGATGCTGCCTAAATTGGATACATTTGTTTTGCTTACAAATGAAGGGCCTAGCTTGGAGAAGGATGAACATTGGAGCAAGAACAAGCATGGAGATGATGGCATGCGCAAGGGGAACAAGAACGGAGTTACAAGTGATGATTTCAGGACTTTGAAGCCACCATAATGGGTGCATGAAGCCTTGGACGAAATATATAAGATGCCACTTCATAAATTTCGTCCCGAGGCTATTTTAGGTGCTGCGTCACCTTATTATTGGGCCAGGCCCATGTAATTTCGAAATACATAAGTATAGGCTATTTTTAGAGTCCGTATGTGTGGGGAAACAAGAGATAGGGTTGATTTCGGACCCCTCCACCAAGGGCCACGAAATTCCCCCCCTCTTCCTCCATATATACAGCCCTTAGGGCATCGTTTAGACTTTGGGTTTTGTTTAGATTAAAAGTTCGCCATAGCTGCAACTTCGCGTACTTCGTTTGTGTTCAACGACCAGACAAAGGCGTCACAGAACCCCACCTTGATCAATAAAGCTTTCATCTTATATTCGCAATATCCAGATTGCAATCTTAGTTTCTTGCTTGTTCTTCGTATGCTCGCAGGAAACAGACCCTCGTGGTCAGGTTGATCGTGCTCCGGCGTGGTCAATAACCTCTCGGAGTTGGTTTAGCGATTGCTAAGGCGCGACGTCCTCGCACGTTCGTAGTCGGATCGTCAAAGTCGACTTCCACAAAGCGAAATCCACCATCTCATCGAAAGACGGGACACCTCAGCCTCTATCACTTTTGGAGATGTTTATGGGCTAAGTTGGGGACTAAACTGCTTTTTAGTACTACTTGTCACCCCCAAACTGATGGACAAACTGAAGTAGTCAATAGAACGTTGTCTACTATGCTTAGGGCTGTTTTGAAGAATAATAAGAAAATGTGGGAGGAATGCTTGCCTCATATTGAATATGCTTATAATCGTTCATTGCATTCTACTACTAAGATGTGCCCTTTTGAAGTTGTGTATGGTTTCCTACCTCGTGCACCTATTGATTTGTTGCCTCTTCCATCTTCGGAGAAGGTTAATTTTGATGCTAAACAACGTGCTGAATTGATTTTAAAAATGCATGAGTTAACTAAGGAAAACATTGAGCGTATGAATGCTAAATATAAACTTGCTGGAGATAAGGGTAGAAAACATGTTGTGTTTGCACCTGGAGATCTTGTTTGGTTACATTTGCGTAAGGATAGATTTCCTGATTTGCGCAAATCAAAGCTAATGCCACGTGCTGATGGTCCCTTTAAGGTGTTAGAGAAAATAAATGATAATGCATATAAACTTGAGTTGCCTGCAGATTTTGGGGTTAGTCCCACTTTTAACATTGCAGATTTGAAGCATTATGTGGGCGAGGAAGATGAACTTCCGTCGGGGACGACTTCATTTCAAGAAGGGGAGGATGATGAGGACATCAATACAATTGTTACACCCACAGCCCCTGCTGCTATACATACTGGACCAATTACTAGAGCTCGTGCACGCCAACTAAATTATCAGGTACTTTCGTTTCTTGGTAATGATTCTAATGTTCATGAGAATATGATGCTGCCTAAATTGGATACATTTGTTTTGCTTACAAATGAAGGGCCTAGCTTGGAGAAGGATGAACATTGGAGCAAGAACAAGCATGGAGATAATGGCATGCGCAAGGGGAACAAGAACGGAGTTACAAGTGATGATTTCAGGACTTTGAAGCCACCATAATGTGTGCATGAAGCCTTGGACGAAATATACAAGATGCCACTTCATAAATTTCGTCCCGAGGCTATTTTAGGTGCTGCGTCACCTTATTATTGGGCCAGGCCCATGTAATTTCGAAATACATAAGTATAGGCTATTTTTAGAGTCCGTATGTGTGGGGAAACAAGAGATAGGGTTGATTTCGGACCCCTCCACCAAGGGCCACGAAATCCACCCCCTCTTCCTCCATATATACAGCCCTTAGGGCATCGTTTAGACCTTGGGTTTTGTTTAGATTAAAAGTTCGCCATAGCTGCAACTTCGCGTACTTCGTTTGTGTTCAACGACCAGACAAAGGCGTCACAGAACCCCACCTTGATCAATAAAGCTTTCATCTTATATTCGCAATATCCAGATTGCAATCTCAGTTTCTTGCTTGTTCTTCGTTTGCTCGCAGGAAACAGATCCTCGTGGTCAGGTTGATCGTGCTCCGGCGTGGTCAATAACCTCTCGGAGTTGGTTTAGCGATTGCTAAGGCGCGACGTCCTCGCACGTTCGTAGTCGGATCGTCAAAGTCGACTTCCACCAAAGCGAAATCCACCATCTCATCGAAAGACGGGACACCTTTGCCTCTATCAACCTACTTAGCAAAAATGCAACGACTTCTATCTCAAATATGTTTTATGCAAGGTGTTGCTATGATATGATCCAAGATGATCGAGTATGACAATCTTAATGTTGTATGATGCTATGGTTCTTGCTTGAAAGCTCTTTGCTTATCTTTCCTCTTTGCTTAAAAGCTTGTTTGGCTCTTTGATGTTTGAGCTCTTTTCTCATGCAATGCGTGACGAACCAAGATAGCAAGTGAGTATGCAATGACAACTTTGTGACACAAGAGATGATACCAATATAGGCAACAATGATGTATGTATGTATGCTATGGGAAGTATGATCACTAATGTGCACAACTCTCGTTGCTGGCAATACTCAATGGCTAGTCGCGATGGGTAAGCAACACAAAGGAGTAAGGCTATGATGGCTATCAATGTAATGGCAAGAGTGATATGTCCAATACCAAGATGAGGTTACCGGGCTTGCTTCCGGTATGGTGTCAAAATGGTGGCACGAATACCAAGTCGTAGTCGAGGTGGCTGTTGTTGATGACGCGTCCGTGGCAAAAAATGAGCGGCGGTGATGTCGATGTCGAACCGTACCTAGATAGCCGAAACACAAAAGGATACGGTACCACAACTCAAAATCTCAAAACCAAGTGCGACAAAAAGCGTCGGAGTAGGTAGCGGGTAAGTGGCGGTGTGGGTTGGGATATTGGAAATGTTTGCGGAAGTCGGTGGTGGTGTAGCAGATGATGTGGTGGAAGCCTAAACGAATATTTGAGTGAAATTAGTCTTTAGAGTAGCGGTCGTCCGGAAATGGACGGATGTCCGGTCGCCGGACGTCTGGTAGGGTCGGAAATCCGCTAATTTCAGCTCGGTTTAGAGGTTCCGGTCGTCCGGTAATGGTCGGACGTCCGGTGGTTCCAGCGGCGCCGGACGTCCGGTAAGTTGCGGTCGTCTGGTGGGTCGGGGTCAAAATTGATATGATTTCATGGATTTTGGATGGATTTCGAGGTGGAGATGGTGGGGGATGGCTAGATCCACTTGCAACACAACAAATTCACGGATCAAAACCAACAAAACATCATCAAAACTCACAAAACACAAGGAATTTTTTTGGGGCTATTTTTGTGGGGATTTTCATATTAGGACGAAAAACAACAAAATCAAGCTAGAAAACAAATAGGGGGGCTCCGAAATCGTGATCAACCTTGCTCTAGATACCAAGATGATGTAGGGTAGAGACCCTAATCGCCCGATCTTTCACGAAAGGAGCGGATCCCGGGGAAAATCATGAATAACACAGGGAAGAAAGGAAGGAAAACACAAGAGGAAATCACTAAACCGACACGAATAAGTCACACATGGGCTAGATCCTCGAGTACATAGAACGATACACGAATCCACGGACAACTAAGGACGATACACGGTAACCGGTTCTTCTCCGTGAGGAGGTCTTGAATCCACAAGGGGATCTTCCCATAAAGGGGGCTTGAATCCGCTTGGGAGATCTTCTCCGGTGGAGGCTCGAATCTCCGAGGAGAAGGTAACCAAGTGGATGAGCAAAGCTCTCTCACAAATATGAGCTAAACATTTGCTAACCCTGGAAAGGAGGTGGGAGAGGTCTATTTATAGTCTAAGTGCAAATGAGGGCGAAGTGAAGGGGTACATGGGCCTCGGGCCCAAACACTGTGCACAGACAGGTACCGGACGTCCGCTGGGGACCGGTCGTCCGGTGTCTCATGAGCTACCGGACGTCCGGTGTCCTCCGGTCGTCCGCTGGTTCCGTTCTGTGATGGGGGTGCCGGACGTCCGGTAGCTCTGTACTTCCGCTGATGTTGGCTCGGGTGCGGTCACAGCGGTCGTCCGGTCCGGACCGGACGTCCGCTCGTTTGCTTCGGGCACCGGTCGTCCGGTCTGGACCAGACGTCCGCTCGCTGGGGCTCGGCTGATGCTTCAGGTGCCGGACGTCCGGTCCCAGCTGGTCGTCTGGTGGCTGTGACTTTTCCTTCAGCCCTCCTTCTTCTCCGTCTTCTCGTCCATCCTCCTCTTCTTCTTGTCCTTGCTCCTTAGCTTCTCCATGCTACCTGAGTATGCACAGAGTGTCCATATGAGGTAGTAGCCATGCTACATGTGCATCAAAGTGTGATTGTGAGAGGAGAGATGTCACCTCGGTTTCAATAGCTCTTGCACGTGATCGAGTCATGGGTCCACTAGGCACTTGATGAGATGATGGTAGGTCCATGGGGATGACCTTGGGATGCTCCGCATCATCATCTCATCATCCCTGGAGGCCACCGCCGCTTGTAAGAGGTGCCCCTTCGACGGTGATGTCGCCCTCACCTGTGCCGCCCGCCGGAGTTGCAGGTTCAGCAACACCACCAGTTGAGGGCGCAGGGTTGAAGGCGCGGAACTTCTTCAGCAAAGCCTCCACCTGGCCCTTCACGACTTCGGCAGCAGCTGCGCAGCGCTCGTCATCCACAGGCTCCAGCAGCTCATCAAGGTTGGCATCAGGATCACGAAGATGGAGGTGGCTGAAGACGCGTGTCACCGTGGCTGAGGAAAGCGTGTGGGCTTCCCCCTCCACCAAGGGGCCGATCTCGTCCATGACATCCTCAAGCGTCGCGACCAGAGGAGGAAGCAACTTGGTGGGGCCCTCGTCGTCTATCGCCAGCGGCTCCTCCAAGCCGTTCTCGTAGAGTGCCCGCAGCGCCATGCAGGACTTCTCCTCAAGGGGCTTGAAGTACACGCGGTGCTCGTCCAGGACCTTCGCCTTGGCTTCCAGCTCGGCCTTCTTTGCCTTCATCTTCTACTCCAGCTTCTCCAGCCGGCTGCGCTCTGTGGTCTGTGCCTTTGCCAACTGCTCCAGCTCGGTGTCGCAACCCCTGACAGCATCCTCTCGGGCCTTAATCTTCTCCTCCTCCGCCTTGCAGTCTCGAGCTTCGTCCGCACGCTCATTGCGCATGGTCTCCAGCTCAGCCTCCAGCGACCGACAGCAATCTTGGGCGGCCCCGACATCCTTCAGCGCCACCTCGCGAGCAGCCGCGGCTTGGGCGATGGCCTGCTTGTCCTTCTCGGAGGCCACCGCAGCCTAGCTCAGCGCCGCCTGGACGGACACATCGGAGTGAAGCCAGCCAGAGATCAGCTCCAGGCGCCTGGCCACCAGGCGACGGTGAGTGCCTTGAAGATCCTCCCGCAGCAGGATCGGCGCGGAGAGAGCGTGCTCCAGGATGTCAGGGGAGGCGGAAGGATCTAGGGTCAGCAGTGCGGCGGGAGGAGGAGGAGGCAACATCGTCACCATGGCCTAGGAGGCTGGGAGCTCCTAAGCTTTGGGGACCCCAACAAACAAGCCGGACGTTGGCACCTCCGGGGCCAGCGGGGCTATGGGAGCTGCCTCCGACTGAGGACGCTCCCCCAAGCCTCGCGAGGACGATCGGGGCGGAGAAGCGCGAGCGCCGTCACTGCCCTTCCTCACGGAGGGGGTGCAGCCGCCGCAGGCGATCTGGTCCCGAGCAGTACCTCCGCTTCCTCCTTCCTCTTCTTTGCCGCGGGCGTTGGCCTAATTGCACAACGGAGAAGCATCAAGAATCAGCAACAAAAGCAAGAACAAGGTAGGACGAGAACACTTACTGGTCCACCGCGGTGTAGTCTCTCTGTTTCTTAAGCTTGAAACCTGAGAGCCTCGTAGCCTGAGGCACGGGCGCGCGGGCTTCAGGGGCAGAAGATGGGCCGGAAGCAGCTCCAGGAAGGGGCCTCGTCTCGGGAGATAAGCACCAACCTGCCCCTCATCGGAACCTCGGTCGGTGGCCTCCTCCGGGGACTGACCTTGGACCTCGTGGAGCCCCCTGCCACGGGCAGCTCCCCCCTCTCCAAGGGGACGTCAACATCGTCATCGTCATCTGATACAGGCAGGGGTGTCCCGATCTTTCGATGAGATGATAACTATCGATTTGGTGGAGACGACTTTGACGATCCGACTACAAACGTGCACGACGTTGCGCCTTAGCAATCGCTAAACCAACTCCGAGAGGTTATTGACCACGCCGGAGCACAATCAACCTGACCACGAAGGTCTATTCCTGCAAGCAATCGAAGAACAAGCAAGAATATGATAAAAGCAATCTGAATATTGCGAGTATATATGAAGTATTGATAAAGGTGGGGATCCGTAAGCGGTCTTGGTCTGGTCGTTGGACACAAACGAAGTACACGAAGTTGCAATGGCTAACTTTTAACTAAACAAATCCCAAGGAAAAGCTACTAGATGGATCTACTTATATAGGAGCAAGGGGTGGCGGCCAAGGAGGTGGGAGGACATCCCAAGGCAGCCTAAAACTAAATCTAGGTCGTACAAGGCCAATGGGCCCAAGTGGAGGTGATGTAACACCTTTGGACTTGTAGTTTGACTCGGATTCTGCTGCAGCATCAGATTGTTTCGTCCACAACTCAATGCTCCGGACGAATTTGAAGGTGATTCCAATTGGGTTGGAAAGTGCACGAAATCTAGTTTCCAACAAAAAAAGAATCACCCAATTCGGAGTCCGTATGAAAAACTTGTGTGCGTTTTGAGTCAGGTGTGTCTGTGCAGTCCGAATCTGAATCCAGAACGTGAGAGACTTGGACTCTATCTTCTCTTGGGCCAAAAGTGACGTGAGAGAACTTTTTGGACAGCAAATAAACATCTCTTTCTTCCTTATCTTCATATGTGGATTGTACAAATATCCCATACACCTGCAATTAGACAAAACACAAAAGTGTGTGAAGTATTTTTGTTCTGGATAACATAAATAGATTATTGAATAGTTTGCACTAGAAATCACCTGACAAATATGCATATATGCAATATTTTTGCTCTGATACCACTTGATAGAGGCGAGGGTCCCGATCTTTCGATGAGATGATAACTATCGATTTGGTGGAGACGACTTTGACGATCCGACTACAAACGTGAACGACGTTGCGCCTTAGCAATCACTAAACCAATCTCCTGAGGTTACTGACGATGCTGGAAGCACGGTCAGCCTGACCACGAAGGTCTATTCCTGCAAGCAATCGAAGAACGAGCAAGAATATGATAAAGCAATCTGAATATTGCAAATATATATGAAGTATTGATAATGGTGGGGATCCGGAAGCGGTCTTGGTCTGGTCGTTGGACACAAACGAAGTACACGAAGTTGCAATGGCTAACTTTTAACTAAACAAAATCCCCAGGAAAAGCTACTAGATGGATCTACTTATATAGGAGCAAGGGGTGGCGGCCAAGGAGGTGGGAGGACGTCCCAAGGCAGCCTAAAACTAAATCTAGGTCGTACAAGGCCAATGGGCCCAAGTGGAGGTGATGTAACACCTTTGGACTTGTAGTTTGACTCGGATTCTGCTGCAGCATCAGATTGTTTCGTCCACAACTCAACGCTCCGGACGAATTTGAAGGTGATTCCAATTGGGTTGGAAAGTGCACGAAATCTAGTTTCCAACAAAAAAAGAATCACCCAATTCGGAGTCCATATGAAAAACTTGTGTGCGTTTTGAGTTAGGTGTGTCTGTGCAGTCCGAATCTGAATCCAGAACGTGAGAGACTTGGACTCTATCTTCTCTTGGACCAAAAGTGACGTGAGAGAACTTTTTGGACAGCAAATAAACATCTCTTTCTTCCTTATCTTCATATTTGGATTGTACAAATGTCCCATACACCTGCAATTAGACAAAACACAAAAGTGTGTGAAGTATTTTTGTTCTGTATAACATAAATAGATTATTGAATAGTTTGCACTAGAAATCACCTGACAAATATGCATATATGCAATATTTTTGGTCATATCCAAGGTAGTCATGTCATCATCATCATCAGGCAGGGTGCGAAGGATGTCGGCCTTGCGCAAAGGAGAGGTCTGCCCCGCCCCTTCACGGGTCGTCTCTGAGTCGCGCTCCTCCTCTTCCTCCTCGCGAGACTCATTAGAATACACGTCCACTGGAGTCGTCGTCACCAGGACATTCGAGGGCGTAGGCGGCACAAGCCCACGACCGTCGAAGACGGGCATGGAGGAGGTAGCCTCCACCCCATCTGGGCGACGGAACAAGGGAACGAAGGAGTCCATCGGGTACCCTTGGTCGTCCCCAACCAAGGAGCGGATGGTCGAGTGCAACTCCTCGTCAGAAAGGGCCTCCGGGCGTAGGCGGAGGTCGTCCCCTTCGTCTCCAAGCTTCCACAAGGGGCGCGGGCGCGCCTAAAGGGGAGCCACGCGCTGCGCCATGAATTCTTTGATGATCATGGCCCCCATCAGCTTCGCCGCCCTTGAGTCATGAGGCCTTAGGTCGACGGTCATCCTCTCCAACACCTGCACCGCCCTTGGGTCAGTGAGCTTCGCGCGAAGCCACCCCTCTTGGGACACGGGCATCTCCGTCGGTAGCACCAGCCGGGGGTGGGAGCACTTGGCTTCCATCAAGACCCACTTGCTCCTAAATCCCTCGGCCTTCTTCCCGGCCTTCGAGATCGTGTTGGTCTTGTTGGCCGCAACGAAGCCAACACACCCTGAGCAGTGGCCCTCCTTGATCCAGAGAAGAAGATGTGGCGCAGCAGTGCCACGGACGACATCACTCCAACGTACGCCTCGTAGTAGAAGGCGAAGATCGACAGGAGGAGGATGGAGTTGGGATGAAGATGGAGGGCGTGGATCTTGTAATGGTTGAGGACGGAGTAGAAGAAGTCGAAGAAGGGGGGAACCAACCCGGCGATGATGCTGCTCATGAAGAAGGGCTAGAAGGTGTTGCCTAAGGCCTTCATCTCGGCATAGCCGGCCCGGAGCACAGTATTCCTCTTCTCATCACCCTCCGCCGTCATCAGGAGCACGGCGGCAAGGTTCTTCTCCTAGATGCTCGGCGCATCGAGCGCAGGCTCATACCAGGATGGCAGAGGGACGGCATGAGCTTTTTTGGCACCATGGGCGGCAGGCTTGAAGGAGGATCTGGGCGGGTCTGGAGTCTTTGGGAGCGAAGAGCGAGATAGGGCATCTGGAGCAAGACAAAGGGAAACAATGAAGGCAAATGCAGCCCGTGCCAGCCTTTTGTTAGATGGGTAGTTGCCGAGGCAGCATGGGGAAGCGGAGACGCCCACGTCGCATCAGTCGCTACGTGTCAACCAAGGCCATAGGCTGTTGGGGCCCGCGGCGCTCCGCACTTGCCCCTTGGCTTTGCCTCGAAGCAAGTCCGGGCACGCCTTGGGAGCGGGGGCTACTATCGGCGTTCTAGGAACGGGGGTCCCTAGACTTGCCTGCCTGCGGCCCATGGCGTGGCTCCACCAGCGGGCCTGTATGGCCCATCTTCACCAACAAACACTCAAGACCCTCGCGAGGGGACAAGCCTCATGAGGCGGACGATGCAAGACCTCCTCGGGGACGGCCTCACTAGGCTGTCTTGCGAGGGGCTGAGGGATCAAAGCGTGGAGCACCTCCCAAGGTTCCTATGACGCAAGCCATCACGACCAAGGCCAGGCGGGCGCCAGCGCGTGCAGTGTACTCGTTTCCTCTTTGGTGCTAAAGAGGCAAGCGTAGTTGAGGAGTCCCGAGGCATCTGGCAAAGGTTTCCATATCGGTGCAACAAGACCAAGACTAGCAGAATGGCAGGACGGAGGTCACCGTGAAGCCCAGGGCGGCTGTAGGATCGAAAGTATGTCTAGAGGGGGGTGATTAGACTACTTGACCAAATAAAAATCTAGCCTTTTCCCAATTTTAGTTCTTGGCAGATTTTAGCAACTTTAGACAAGTCAAGCAATCTCAACACAATTCAAGCAAGCATGCAAAGAGTATATGAGCAGCGGAGAGTAAAGCATGCAACTTGCAAGAATATAAAGGGGAGGGTTTGGAGGATTCAAACGCAATTGGAGACACGGATGTTTTTGTCGTGGTTCCGATAGGTGGTGCTATCATACATCCACGTTGATGGAGACTTCAACCCACGAAGGGTAACGGTTGCGCGAGTCCACGGAGGGCTCCACCCACGAAGGGTCCACGAAGAAGCAACCTTGTCTATCCCACCATGGCCATCGCCCACGAAGGACTTGCCTCACTAGCGGTAGATCTTCACGAAGTAGGCGATCTCCTTGCCCTTACGAACTTCTTGGTTCAACTCCACAATCTTGTCGGAGGCTGATGAGGACATGACTACCTTGGATATGACCAAAAATATTGCTTATATGCATATTTGTCAGGTGATTTCTAGTGCAAACTATTCAATAATCTATTTATGTTATCCAGAACAAAAATACTTCACACACTTTTGTGTTTTGTCTAATTGCAGGTGTATGGGACATTTGTACAATCCACATATGAAGATAAGGAAGAAAGAGATGTTTATTTGCTGTCCAAAAAGTTCTCTCACGTCACTTTTGGCCCAAGAGAAGATAGAGTCCAAGTCTCTCACGTTCTGGATTTGGATTCGGACTGCACAGACATACCTGACTCAAAACGCACACAAGTTTTTCATGCGGACTCCGAATTGGGTGATTCTTCTTTTGTTGGAAACTAGATTTCGTGCACTTTCCAACCCAATTGGAATCACCTTCAAAGATTGGTTTAGCGATTGCTAAGGCGCAACGTCGTGCACGTTTGTAGTCGGATCGTCAAAGTCGTCTCCACCAAATCGATAGTTATCATCTCATCGAAAGATCGGGACACCCTCACCTCTATCAAGTGGTACTGTGCTGGTCCTAGGCTAGACCGAACTAGAGACGCGAGCCTAGAACAGTAATGAGGTCACGTCGTAGCACAACCAGCATCAATGAAGGATACTAAGTAGCTCTGGACAGCAAGATATAAGTGAAGATCACAACGGCAGTAAAGATAATGATGTGAAACAACAGCCAAGCTGTTTTACTGAACAGTGCACAAAACAGATTCCAATCCGAATTCAACTACGAGATTGAGTCTAAAAAGATCTGAATTTTGTTTTTTTTCTCTTTTTTTTCTCGCACTTTTTTTTTTCTTTCTCTCCTTTTTTTCTCTGACTTTTTTTTCTCTTTTTTTTCTCTCGTTTTTTTTTCTCTCTTTTTTTTCTCCCTCTTTCCAAAACAAAGTAGATAAGATGCAGATTGGATCAAGTGAAGATGTGAACGATCTCAACTATTATTATGACAATGAATGGTGGGTAGCACGTGGTGGAAATTGATGGATGGGTGGTGGACAGCGGAAGAGATAATGATGCAGCGGTGGCGTGACTAATGTGAACAAAACTCGAAACTCTAAACGAACTAGACACTAAGACCAGCAACTCGACACGACGATGCAACCGATAATTCAACTATGCAAGCAATGAAAAGAAAATTGCAAAGGCTCAGACTGGCTTGGACCAAGGATGAATAGATCTAACTCTTTTTTTGTGGCTTTTTCTTGGATAATAGGTAAGAAAATAAATCTAATCTAGGAAAACTGGAAATTCTCACCGAGCAACCTGAAAACTGATACCACTTGATAGAGGCAAAGGTGTCCCGTCTTTCGATGAGATGATGGATATCGCTTTGTTGGAAGTCGACTTTGACGATCCGACTACGAACGTGCGAGGACGTCGCGCCTTAGCAATCGCTAAACCAACTCCGAGAGGTTATTGACCACGCCGGAGCACGATCAACCTGACCACGAGGGTCTGTTTCCTGCGAGCAAACGAAGAACAAGCAAGAAACTGAGATTGCAATCTGGATATTGCGAATATAAGGTGAAAGCTTTATTGATCAAGGTGGGGTTCTGTGACGCCTTTGTCTGGTCGTTGAACACAAACGAAGTACGCGAAGTTGCAGCTATGGCGAACTTTTAATCTAAACAAAACCCAAAGTCTAAACGATGCCCTAAGAGCTGTATATATGGAGGAAGAGGGGGGGGGGAATTTCGTGGCCCTTGGTGGAGGGGTCCGAAATCAACCCTATCTCTTGTTTCCCCACACATACGGACTCTAAAAATAGCCTATACTTATGTATTTCGAAATTACATGGGCCTGGCCCAATAATAAGGTGACGCAGCACCTAAAATAGCCTCGGGACGAAATTTATGAAGTGGCATCTTGTATATTTCATCCAAGGCTTCATGCACCCATTATGGTGGCTTCAAAGTCCTGAAATCATCACTTGTAACTCCGTTCTTGTTTCCCTTGCGCATGCCATCATCTCCATGCTTGTTCTTGCTCCAATGTTCATCCTTCTCCAAGCTAGGCCCTTCATTTGTAAGCAAAACAAATGTATCCAATTTAGGCAGCATCATATTCTCATAAACATTAGAATCATTACCAAGAAACGAAAGTACCTGGTAATTTAGTTGGCGTGCACGAGCTCTAGTAATTGGTCCAGTATGTATAGCAGCAGGGGCTGTGGGTGTAACAATTGTATTGATGTCCTCATCAGAGGCTCCCAAGTGACACCTAGCCAATCTAGGAGACACCACTCTCCAAGAAGTAACAAATGGTGTGTTGATGATGAACAACTTGCTCTTGTGCTTCAAATGATAGTCTCCCCAACACTCAACTCTCTCTCACATGATTTGGATTTGGTGGAAAGAAGATTTGAGTGGAAAGCAACTTGGGGAAGGCTAGAGATCAAGATTCATATGGTAGGAATGGGATATCTTGGTCTCAACACAAGTGTAGGTGGTTCTCTCTCAGTAAATATAGGTTGGAAGTGTAGTTTCGTTCTGATGGCTCTCTCCACTAATGAAGAGGAGGTGGAGGGGTATATATAGCCTCCACACAAAATCTAACCGTTACACACAACTTGCCAATCTCAGTGGGACCGAATAGTTAAACTCGGTCGGACCGATTCAGCAAAGCTAGTGACCGTTAGTGTTTTTGGTGGGACCGACATGCAACTCGGTAAGACCGATATGGTTAGGGTTAGGGCATAACGTAATCTCGGTGAGACCGAATACACAAACTCGGTGGGACCGATTTTGATAATAAGCTAACCAGAGAGTTTGTCAGGTAAACTCGGTGGGTCCGATTTGCTCATTTCGGTGAGACCGAAATGTTACAAAAGGGAAACAGAGAGTTTACATTGCAATCTCGGTGGGACCGATCGCTCATCTCGGTGGGATCGAAACATTACGAAGGGAAACAGAGAGATTGCAACCCCATCCCGGTGAGACTGAGATCCCTATCGGTGAGACCTATTTTCCTAGGGTTTGTGGCAGTGGCTATGACATCTGAACTCGGTGGCGCCAAATAGAACGAATCGGTGGGGCCGAGTTTGACTTTTGGTTTAGGTCATATGTGGATGTGAGAAAGTAGTTGAGGGCTTTGGAGCATATTACTAAGCATTTGAGCAAGATCCTCATTAAGCAACACCTCATCCCTTTTTGATAGTATTGGCTTTTCCTATAGACTCAATGTGACCTTGGATCACTAAAATAGAAAATGTAGAGTCTTGAACTTTTGAGCTTGAGCTAATCCTTTTGTCCTTACTGTTTTGAGGGGTCCACTTTTCTCATCCATGCATGCCAATCATTGAGCTTTCCTGAAATATTAGTCTTGAAATAGCATTAGCTCAATGAACTACATGTTGTTAGGAATTAACAAAACCACCTATGGATAGTTGCACTTTCAATCTCCCCCTTTTTGGTAATTGATGACAACATATAGATCAAAGCTTCGACAAATGATAATAAGAGTGAAAAACATTGTCGCTTTGAGAAGTATGTGAAAAGCAAGAGCTCCCCCTAAATTTGTGCATAGTTTAAGATTTGCTTTGGACTGCAAATGCACAAAGAGTTAGGATCATGGGTTACTCTTCCATGTCACATACATCTTGGTGGAGCGCTCAAAATGATAATAATTAAAATACATGCACTCCTCACCAAGCAAAGTGAGTGATCATATGGATTATAAAAGGATAAAGTCATCCAACAAGCATAAAGGTAGTTATGATCAAACACATGATCATCCAAGTATCACACACAAGCATAAAGTATCTCAAATGAGCAGATAAAAAAGTTCAACCACCAAGGAGAAACGCAAGAGAGAACAAAAGCAACACTCTCTCTTGAAGCCTATGATCTATACATTTTCTCCCCCATTGGCAACAAGTTACCAAAAAGTTCATAAAAAATGCATAGTGCTAAATCTTCACTCAGGCTTGGTCTTCAGGTGGTGGTGTAGACAGGATTCCAACGACGAAGGCATCAGTCGATGTAGATGGACCTGGTGGAGTAGGTGCTGGAGCTGGTGGCACTGAAGCTGTAACTGGTGCAGATGAAGTTGCTCAGGTGTCGGTGACAAGCATAGTAGCAGACCTCTGACCTCTGGGCACTCTAGCAAAAGCACCAGTGGTTGTCTTGCCCTTCTTCTCCTGCACTTCCTCCTGAAGTTGCTCAACAACGGACTGTATCTCAGTGATCTTCACAGCTAAGTCATATAACTTCTGCTCCATGATCCTCTCCAAGCTCTCCTGGTTTTGAGTCAGGGTGGCCAGTCCCTTCTCAATCCTCAGAGTGGAGGCAATCAAGTAGCCAAGCTGATCTTGCTTGCTCTTCAGAAGATACTGAGATGCCTCATCCATGGTTGGCATCTTTGCAGCCTTTTCAGCCCTAGCCTTCTCCTTTTTGGCTTGTGCGTGCACAGAAGATGGTTCATTTTCATCCATCACCACAGTGTTGTCCTCAAAGTCTGGGTAGATGGGCAGGTGCTCCTTGTCTAGCAGATATGTACCAGTGCCCATCTTGGAGTTGATCAGCCCCTGGATCTGTGGGCATACCCACAACTCCTCTTCTGATCTGCAGCTGTCCTCTTTATGGTTTCCACAATTAGGCTCATAAAAAATGTGAAGCAAGTTAATTGCATGACCTCTGATCATCTTGTGATGAGGACATCAATACAATTGTTACACCCACAGCCCCTGCTGCTATACATACTGGACCAATTACTAGAGCTCGTGCACGCCAACTAAATTACCAGGTACTTTCGTTTCTTGGTAATGATTCTAATGTTCATGAGAATATGATGCTGCCTAAATTGGATACATTTGTTTTGCTTACAAATGAAGGGCCTAGCTTGGAGAAGGATGAACATTGGAGCAAGAACAAGCATGGAGATGATGGCATGCGCAAGGGAAACAAGAACGGAGTTACAAGTGATGATTTCAGGACTTTGAAGCCACCATAATGGGTGCATGAAGCCTTGGACGAAATATACAAGATGCCACTTCATAAATTTCGTCCCGAGGCTATTTTAGGTGCTGCGACACCTTATTATTGGGCCAGGCCCATGTAATTTCGAAATACACAAGTATAGGCTATTTTTAGAGTCCGTATGTGTGGGGAAACAAGAGATAGGGTTGATTTCGGACCCCTCCACCAAGGGCCACGAAATTCCCCCCTCTTCCTCCATATATACAGCCCTTAGGGCATCGTTTAGACTGCGGGTTTTGTTTAGATTAAAAGTTCGCCATAGCTGCAACTTCGCGTACTTCGTTTGTGTTCAACGACCAGACAAAGGCGTCACAGAACCCCACCTTGATCAATAAAGCTTTCATCTTATATTCGCAATATCCAGATTGCAATCTTAGTTTCTTGCTTGTTCTTCGTTTGCTCGCAGGAAACAGACCCTCGTGGTCAGGTTGATCGTGCTCCGGCGTGGTCAATAACCTCTCGGAGTTGGTTTAGCGATTGCTAAGGCGCGACGTCCTCGCACGTTCGTAGTCGGATCGTCAAAGTCGACTTCCACCAAAGCGATATCCATCATCTCATCGAAAGACGGGACACCTTTGCCTCTATCAAGTGGTATCAGATTTCCAGGTTGCTCGGTGAGATTTTACAGTTTTTCGTAGTTTAGATCGAGTCTGTTCTTCATACCTATAGTCCACAAAAAAGCCACAAAAAAATTAGGGTTAGTTCATCATATCCGAACCAATCTGAGCCTTGCATAATCTTTTTAGGGTTTTGCTTTGTTGAATTTGCGGTTGCATCGTCGTGTCTAGTTGCTGGTCTTAGAGTCTAGTCTTTTAGAGTTTCGAGTTCTGGTCATAAGTTGTCACGCCGCCGCCGCACCATTATCATCGCCCCTGCCATCTACCACCACCGCTCCGAATCCGTATCCATATACCACCACCAATCCGTGCCCATATACCACCACCGATCCATATCCATATACTACCACCGCTACCACCACCGCTGCCATATACCACCACCAATCCGAGTTCCTTGCTTATTAGGTTTGTTTTCGGGATCCATCTAGATTCCGATTCGTGTTTCCTTGCCGGAGTAGGTTTCGGAAAAAAAAAAGAGTCGGGTAGCCACGCTCCGTTTAGGCCCAAAATTTTTCGAAAACGCATTTTTCGAAAAAATTTCTGGCTATCCTATTTTTAGGTGTTTCTGAGTGTTTTGAGACAGGTGCCATTATAGGAAGTTTTTTTTTGACCCGTTTCCAGTTTTTGGGTCCAGGCAGTCGAAAAAAAAAAATTGGTCGAAAAAATTTCGTGCCCATCCTGTCAGTTTGAGCTAGGAAGAGTTTTGAGATACTCGCCATTATAGTGATTTTTCGCAAAAAAAAAGAGCGCAAAAAAAAGAAAAGAAAAAAGAGCGAAAACAAAAAATTCAGAGTGTGCTTTTCCCTTGTTTACGTGCCGTGCCGTGATTTTGTTAGTGTTCTAGGCTCGCGTCTCTAGCACAGTCTAGCCTAGGACCAGCACAGTACCGTCGTTGAGCGTTTATTCAACTTTGCATCTCTGAATTGATTATTGCTGACCCTTTTTGCTACCATATTATAAGCCTTCCCAGCTCCACATACATCTACGTCGTGCGTTTGACTCTCCCTGGTAATCGCTCTATCCAAGCTTTGAGAGTTTTTGACTACAACGGTTGCCGATCACCGCCTGCTGCTGGGTAAGAACTGGTAAGAATTTGAGATTTGCTTGACGGATTTGTGACACCCACCACCACCACTTGTTCGTAGTCTGTAGGATCATATTCTTGTGTGTTTCTATTGCTGCTAACCATGCCAGGATCACAAGCCGACGAGATTGACTGGGAGAATTTATCGAACAAGGAGCTTCATGATAAGTTTCAGCAAATGATGACTGAACAGGTGCAAGATGTGCTGAACGATTTTGAAGAGGCCATGGAGAAGATCACTGGCTTTGAGAAGACGTTCAAAACAAAGCTCGATAACAAGTTTAATGAATTGCTCGCGCGTCTTCCACCACCACCACCCGCTGCACCTAACGCACCTCTCCAACAACAACAACAACGACTACCTCCACGTCGCGAAGCAGACCTCCGCCGAGCAAGCCGTGTTCCTCTTGCGTTTGGCCAAACTGTTGGTGCTGCTGTTGATACTTCTGTGGCTCCTGCTGCTGATGCGGAGGAGGATGATTATGTGGGAGATTATGAGGATGAGGTTGATCAAAATCAACACTACGTGCAGCCACCTGTACCACCACCAGCAGGTCGACCTCAGGTATATATTCGTAATGGTAGGACTGCACCACCACCTCAGGTACGAGATGATGTCCATATTCCTAAACTGAAATTGAATATTCCACCATTTGAGGGTAGATATGTTCCTGATATATATCCTACTTGGGAGTTAGAAACTGAACAACGATTTACATGTTTACAATATCCTGAGGAGAGACGAGTTGCTGCTGCCGTTTGTGCTTTCACTAGTTTTGCATGTGTATGGTGGTCTGAACATTGTAGATTATATCCTATTCCAACTACTTGGGCTGCTTTGAAAACTGCTATGCGTACGCGTTGGGTTCCACCATATTATCAACGTGAATTGCTTCAAAAATTGCAGCGTTTAAGACAAGGGAAAAATTCTGTAGAAGAATATTATCAGGAATTACAAACTGGCATGATTAGATGTGGTATTGTTGAGGAGAATGAAGCTATGCTTGCACGTTTTCTGGGTGGATTAAATAGAGAGATTCAGACCATTCTAGACTATAAGGAGTATACTAATATCACTCGTTTATTCCATCTTGCTTGTAAAGCTGAACGTGAAGTGCAGGACCGACAAGCATTGGGGCGAACTAACTTTTCTGCAGGCCGACCTTCATCATGGACACCACGTGCATCTTCTACTTCAACTGCACCAGCACCTCCATCCGGTGCCACCTCCAGCCGTGATACAAGAAAACAGGCACAACCACCATTATCTTCCAAGAGCGCACCTGCGGGTCCTGCACAGCGTTCTTCTTCTTCCATGGCATCAACAGGGCACACAAGTGATATTATTTGTCGTCGTTGTAAGGGAGGAGGTCATTATGCGAGGGAATGCAAATCTCCGCGTGTGATGATTGCTACCGCGGATGGTGGATATGAGTCCGCTAGTGACTATGATGAGGAGACATTGGCTCTTATTACACGTGAAGAACATGGTGGAGATGATTCTGATCATGAGACGCAATACATGGCTCCTGAAGACGCTGATAGGTATGAATGTTTAGTTGCTCAACGTGTTTTGAGTGTGCAGGTCACACAAGCTGAGCAAAATCAGAGGCACAATTTGTTCCATACCAAGGGAGTTGTGAAGGAACATTCTGTGCGCGTCATAATAGACGGAGGGAGCTGCAACAACTTGGCTAGCATGGAGATGGTGGAGAAGCTTTCTCTCACCACAAGACCACATCCACATCCTTACTACATCCAATGGTTCAACAACAGCGGCAAGGTTAAGGTAACACGTACTGTTCGTGTGCATTTTAGTATCTCTACATATGCTGATTATGTTGATTGTGATGTGGTACCTATGCAAGCAGTTCCTTATTACTTGGTAGACCATGGCAATTTGATAAAAATTCTGTACACCATGGTAGAAACAATCACTATACTCTTGTTCATAAGGATAAAAATATTACTTTGCTTCCTATGACTCCTGATTCCATTTTGAAAGATGATATTAATAGGGCTAATAAAGCAAAACAGGAGACGAATAAGAGTGAAAATCAGATTGTGGCAAAAGAATTTGAGCAACAAATGAAGCCTAATAATAAACCATCTAGTGTTGCTTCTGAAATTAAATTGAAAAGTGCATGTTTATTTGCCACCAAATCTGATATTGATGAGCTAGATTTCAGCAAATCTGTTTGCTATGCTTTTGTGTGCAAAGAGGCATTATTTTCATTTGAGGACGTGCCTTCCTCTTTGCCTCCTGCTGTCACTAACATTTTGCAGGAGTTCGCTGACGTCTTTCCACAAGACGTGCCACCGGGATTACCGCCTATTCGAGGGATTGAGCATCAGATTGACTTAATTCTCGGTGCTTCACTGCCAAACCGTGCACCATACCGTACCAATCCAGAGGAGACGAAGGAGATTATGCGCCAAGTACAAGAGCTTCTCGACAAAGGTTATATACGCGAATCCCTTAGTCCTTGTGCTGTTCCTATTATTCTAGTGCCGAAAAAGGATGGTACATCACGTATGTGTGTTGATTGTAGAGGCATTAATAATATTACTATTCGTTATCGTCATCCTATTCCTAGGCTAGATGATATGCTTGATGAATTGAGTGGCTCTACAATATTCTCCAAAGTTGATTTGCGTAGTGGCTACCATCAAATTCGTATGAAATTGGGAGATGAATGGAAAACAACATTTAAAACTAAGTTTGGATTATATGAGTGGTTAGTCATGCCTTTTGGGTTAACTAATGCACCTAGTACTTTCATGAGATTAATGAATGAAGTTTTACGTGCTTTCATTGGACGATTTGTGGTAGTTTACTTTGATGACATATTGATTTATAGCAGATCTTTGGAAGAACATTTGGAACATTTACGTGCTGTTTTTATTGCTCTACGTGATGCACGTTTGTTTGGTAACCTTGGGAAGTGCACCTTTTGCACCGACCGAGTATCTTTTCTTGGCTATGTTGTTACTCCACAGGGAATTGAAGTTGATAAAGCCAAGATTGAAGCTATTGAGAGTTGGCCGCAACCCAAAACGGTCACACAAGTGAGGAGTTTTCTTGGCCTCGCTGGATTCTATAGGCGTTTTGTGAGGGATTTCAGCACCATTGCTGCACCTCTCAACGAGCTTACAAAGAAGGATGTGCCTTTTCTTTGGGGTACCGCACAGGAAGAAGCCTTCACGGTATTGAAAGATAAGTTGACACATGCTCCTTTACTCCAACTTCCTGATTTTAATAAGACTTTTGAGCTTGAATGTGATGCTAGTGGAATTGGATTAGGAGGTGTGTTATTACAAGATGGCAAACCTGTTGCATACTTTTCTGAAAAATTGAGTGGGCCTAGTCTGAATTATTCTACTTATGATAAAGAATTATATGCTCTTGTTCGGACTTTAGAAACATGGCAACATTATTTATGGCCCAAAGAATTTGTTATACATTCTGATCATGAATCTTTGAAACATATTAAAAGTCAAGCTAAACTGAATCGTAGACATGCTAAATGGGTTGAATTCATTGAGACTTTCCCTTTTGTCATTAAACACAAGAAGGGAAAAGAAAATGTTATTGCTGATGCATTGTCTCGTCGCTATACTATGCTTTCACAACTTGACTTCAAAATATTTGGTTTGGAGACCATCAAAGATCAATATGTGCATGATGCTAATTTTAAAGATGTAATGCAGAATTGTAAAGAAGGAAGAATGTGGAACAAGTTTGTCGTTAACGATGGATTTGTGTTTCGTGCTAACAAGCTATGCATTCCAGCTAGCTCCGTTCGTCTTTTGTTGTTGCAGGAGGCGCATGGAGGAGGATTAATGGGACACTTTGGCGTGAAGAAGACGGAGGACGTACTTGCTACACATTTCTTTTGGCCAAAGATGAGACGGGATGTTGAGCGTTTTATTGCTCGATGCACTATATGTCAAAAAGCTAAGTCACGACTCAATCCTCATGGTTTATATATGCCTTTGCCTGTACCTAGTGTTCCTTGGGAGGATATATCTATGGACTTTGTTTTAGGTTTACCTAGAACAAAGAAGGGGAGGGATAGCATATTTGTTGTCGTGGATAGATTCTCGAAAATGGCACACTTTATACCATGTCATAAAAGCGATGATGCTGTTAATGTTGCTGATTTGTTCTTTCGTCAAATTATTCGCTTGCATGGTGTGCCAAATACTATTGTTTCAGATCGTGATACTAAATTTCTTAGCCACTTTTGGAGATGTTTATGGGCTAAGTTGGGGACTAAACTGCTTTTTAGTACTACTTGTCACCCCCAAACTGATGGACAAACTGAAGTAGTCAATAGAACGTTGTCTACTATGCTTAGGGCTGTTTTGAAGAATAATAAGAAAATGTGGGAGGAATGCTTGCCTCATATTGAATTTGCTTATAATCGTTCATTGCATTCTACTACTAAGATGTGCCCTTTTGAAGTTGTGTATGGTTTCCTACCTCGTGCACCTATTGATTTGTTGCCTCTTCCATCTTCGGAGAAGGTTAATTTTGATGCTAAACAACGTGCTGAATTGATTTTAAAAATGCATGAGTTAACTAAGGAAAACATTGAGCGTATGAATGCTAAATATAAACTTCCTGGAGATAAGGGTAGAAAACATGTTGTGTTTGCACCTGGAGATCTTGTTTGGTTACATTTGCGTAAGGATAGATTTCCTGATTTGCGCAAATCAAAGCTAATGCCACGTGCTGATGGTCCCTTTAATGATGAGGACATCAATACAATTGTTACACCCACAGCCCCTGCTGCTATACATACTGGACCAATTACTAGAGCTCGTGCACGCCAACTAAATTACCAGGTACTTTCGTTTCTTGGTAATGATTCTAATGTTCATGAGAATATGATGCTGCCTAAATTGGATACATTTGTTTTGCTTACAAATGAAGGGCCTAGCTTGGAGAAGGATGAACATTGGAGCAAGAACAAGCATGGAGATGATGGCATGCGCAAGGGAAACAAGAACGGAGTTACAAGTGATGATTTCAGGACTTTGAAGCCACCATAATGGGTGCATGAAGCCTTGGACGAAATATACAAGATGCCACTTCATAAATTTCGTCCCGAGGCTATTTTAGGTGCTGCGTCACCTTATTATTGGGCCAGGCCCATGTAATTTCGAAATACATAAGTATAGGCTGTTTTTAGAGTCCGTATGTGTGGGGAAACAAGAGATAGGGTTGATTTCGGACCCCTCCACCAAGGGCCACGAAATTCCCCCCTCTTCCTCCATATATACAGCCCTTAGGGCATCGTTTAGACTTTGGGTTTTGTTTAGATTAAAAGTTCGCCATAGCTGCAACTTCGCGTACTTCGTTTGTGTTCAACGACCAGACAAAGGCGTCACAGAACCCCACCTTGATCAATAAAGCTTTCATCTTATATTCGCAATATCCAGATTGCAATCTCAGTTTCTTGCTTGTTCTTCGTTTGGTCGCAGGAAACAGACCCTCGTGGTCAGGTTGATCGTGCTCCGGCGTGGTCAATAACCTCTCGGAGTTGGTTTAGCGATTGCTAAGGCGCGACGTCCTCGCACGTTCGTAGTCGGATCGTCAAAGTCGACTTCCACCAAAGCGAAATCCACCATCTCATCGAAAGACGGGACACCTTTGCCTCTATCATAGAATGCAATGAACGATTATAAGCAAATTCAATATGAGGCAAGCATTCCTCCCACATTTTCTTATTATTCTTCAAAACAGCCCTAAGCATAGTAGACAACGTTCTATTGACTACTTCAGTTTGTCCATCAGTTTGGGGGTGACAAGTAGTACTAAAAAGCAGTTTAGTCCCCAACTTAGCCCATAAACATCTCCAAAAGTGGCTAAGAAATTTAGTATCACGATCTGAAACAATAGTATTTGGCACACCATGCAAGCGAATAATTTCACGAAAGAACAAATCAGCAACATTAACAGCATCATCGCTTTTATGACATGGTATAAAGTGTGCCATTTTCGAGAATCTATCCACGACAACAAATATGCTATCCCTCCCCTTCTTTGTTTGAGGTAAACCTAAAACAAAGTCCATAGATATATCCTCCCAAGGAACACTAGGTACAGGCAAAGGCATATATAAACCATGAGGATTGAGTCGTGACTTAGCTTTTTGACATATAGTGCATCGAGCAATAAAACGCTCAACATCCCGTCTCATCTTTGGCCAAAAGAAATGTGTAGCAAGTACGTCCTCCGTCTTCTTCACGCCAAAGTGTCCCATTAATCCTCCTCCATGCGCCTCCTGCAACAACAAAAGACGAACGGAGCTAGCTGGAATGCATAGCTTGTTAGCACGAAACACAAATCCATCGTTAACGACAAACTTGTTCCACATTCTTCCTTCTTTACAATTCTGCATTACATCTTTAAAATTAGCATCATGCACATATTGATCTTTGATGGTCTCCAAACCAAATATTTTGAAGTCAAGTTGTGAAAGCATAGTATAGCGACGAGACAATGCATCAGCAATAACATTTTCTTTTCCCTTCTTGTGTTTAATGACAAAAGGGAAAGTCTCAATGAATTCAACCCATTTAGCATGTCTACGATTCAGTTTAGCTTGACTTTTAATATGTTTCAAAGATTCATGATCAGAATGTATAACAAATTCTTTGGGCCATAAATAATGTTGCCATGTTTCTAAAGTCCGAACAAGAGCATATAATTCTTTATCATAAGTAGAATAATTCAGACTAGGCCCACTCAATTTTTCAGAAAAGTATGCAACAGGTTTGCCATCTTGTAATAACACACCTCCTAATCCAATTCCACTAGCATCACATTCAAGCTCAAAAGTCTTATTAAAATCAGGAAGTTGGAGTAAAGGAGCATGTGTCAACTTATCTTTCAATACCGTGAAGGCTTCTTCCTGTGCGGTACCCCAAAGAAAAGGCACATCTTTCTTTGTAAGCTCATTGAGAGGTGCAGCAATGGTGCTGAAATCTCTCACAAAACGCCTATAGAATCCAGCGAGGCCAAGAAAACTCCTCACTTGTGTGACCGTTTTGGGCTGCGACCAACTCTCAATAGCTTCAATCTTGGCTTTATCAACTTCAATTCCTTGTGGAGTAACAACATAGCCAAGAAAAGATACTCGGTCGGTGCAAAAGGTGCACTTCCCAAGGTTACCAAACAAACGTGCATCACGTAGAGCAATAAAAACAGCACGTAAATGTTCCAAATGTTCTTCCAAAGATCTGCTATAAATCAATATGTCATCAAAGTAAACTACCACAAATCGTCCAATGAAAGCACGTAAAACTTCGTTCATTAATCTCATGAAAGTACTAGGTGCATTAGTTAACCCAAAAGGCATGACTAACCACTCATATAATCCAAACTTAGTTTTAAATGCTGTTTTCCATTCATCTCCCAATTTCATACGAATTTGATGGTATCCACTACGCAAATCAACTTTGGAGAATATTGTAGAGCCACTCAATTCATCAAGCATATCATCTAGTGATGAGGACATCAATACAATTGTTACACCCACAGCCCCTGCTGCTATACATACTGGACCAATTACTAGAGCTCGTGCACGCCAACTAAATTACCAGGTACTTTCGTTTCTTGGTAATGATTCTAATGTTCATGAGAATATGATGCTGCCTAAATTGGATACATTTGTTTTGCTTACAAATGAAGGGCCTAGCTTGGAGAAGGATGAACATTGAAGCAAGAACAAGCATGGAGATGATGGCATGCGCAAGGGGAACAAGAACGGAGTTACAAGTGATGATTTCAGGACTTTGAAGCCACCATAATGGGTGCATGAAGCCTTGGACGAAATATACAAGATGCCACTTCCTAAATTTCGTCCCGAGGCTATTTTAGGTGCTGCGTCACCTTATTATTGGGCCAGACCCATGTAATTTCGAAATACATAAGTATAGGCTATTTTTAGAGTCCGTATGTGTGGGGAAACAAGAGATAGGGTTGATTTCGGACCCCTCCACCAAGGGCCACGAAATTCCCCCCTCTTCCTCCATATATACAGCCCTTAGGGCATCGTTTAGACTTTGGGTTTTGTTTAGATTAAAAGTTCGCCATAGCTGCAACTTCGCGTACTTCGTTTGTGTTCAACGACCAGACAAAGGCGTCACAGAACCCCACCTTGATCAATAAAGCTTTCATCTTATATTCGCAATATCCAGATTGCAATCTCAGTTTCTTGCTTGTTCTTCGTTTGCTCGCAGGAAACAGACCCTCGTGGTCAGGTTGATCGTGCTCCGGCGTGGTCAATAACCTCTCGGAGTTGGTTTAGCGATTGCTAAGGCGCGACGTCCTCGCACGTTCGTAGTCGGATCGTCAAAGTCGACTTCCACCAAAGCGAAATCCACCATCTCATCGAAAGACGGGACACCTTTGCCTCTATCATCTTGTGATCACCTGGCTTTGGCAAGAGAGTGTGCCTGAGGATCCAGTTGATTGTTGGCAAGCCTGACAGAAGGTAATGCACTGATCCAAACTTGTGTGTCTCAAGGGCAGCATCTAGGATCTCTTTGTACATATGTGCCATGGTGTTGTGATCCTTCTTCTTCTTGGCATAGACATCCAAGTCATCTTCACTCTCCTCAAGAGCATTGATCAATTTTGCCCATTCAGCAACCGTTGACTGGTACCTAGTACCTTCAGACATCCAGACAATCGTTCCATCTAGGTAGAAATGAGCCGTGGAGTAGAACTGCATAATGAGCTCATCATTCCACTTTGTGAGCTTCTGAGCTACAAATCATCGACTCCACACGCCTTGAAGCTGTCATATACACCAGGGAAGTGATCCTCATTTTCCTCAATGAATATCCAATCAACCCATCTCATGTCACACACTATGGGCTTCTTGTCAAGTAAGATAGTCTCATAGAAGTCCTCCTGTTCCTTTGTATGGAACCTGTAGTCCACAGCAGTCCTTCTCCTGGTGGCATATGGATCAGACTCTCTCCATAGCCTTAAACCAAAATCCTTCCTGATTTTCATGTTCTCTACAACTGGATGAGCATCATTGTGATCTGGAATTTTGGGCTTCAACTTCCTTAACACAACAGAATCATCTTCTCCTTCAGCATCTTGAGGCACTGGGGCCTTGTTCTTCTCCTCAGCAGGGATGTTACTCGTGCTCCTCTTTGGTTTTGGCTTTGGAGCTGGAGCAGCAGTCTTAGGAGCAGTCTTAGGCTTACATGGAACAGCCCCTGCCCTTATAGCATCTCCCATAAGCTTTTGAGCTTTGGGTGTTGGTGCTGCATCCTCTTCCTCTTCCTCTTCTTCAGAGTCTTTCATTATTCAAGATCTCCCAAGCACTCTGGCAGTGGTCTTCTTGACCCTTTCCTTTCTTTTCTTTTCTGCCACAACTTGCTCTTTGGGTGCAGATCCCAAAGTCTCTTGAGTGGATGTTCTGGCTTTTGACATGGGAGCTCTCTTGGCAGGAACCTTTTGCTTCATTCCTGGCTTAGTGGCAGCAGATGTGCCATATTCCTTTTTAGGACTTTCCTCTTTGAGGTGACCTCTTCCTCAATAGCCACATAGTCCTCATCCTTAGAATCTTAGGTTTTCTTCTTTCTAGTCCTGGTGGCTGCCTTAGGCAAGTTGCTTGGTGTGCTCCTGCTTCCATCATCTGAGCTGCTAGAGGGACTAGTGCCCTCACTCAAGTGAACCTGCTCCTCAGATTTGTTCTGAATATCACTCTGATCTGACATGATGCAAACACTGACAGCAGACCCTATGAATAGATTATAGATGAGGTAGAGTAGATGAGCGTCACAAAGTGCAGAGGTTTTTGCAAAAGAATGAATCAAAGACTTAGTTTTAGTTTTCCACAAAAAGCATTTCGGATCTACCGATTTGAAATCTCCGTGATACCGAAACAGCTATTGGAACCTAAACTAGTGAACTCGGTCAGACCGAGTCACAGTTCAGTGGCACCGAGACTGCTAGGGTTTCACAAAGACTCGAACTCGGTCACACCTATTTGCAATTCTCGGTCAGACCAAGAATCACATGTGCAATGGACTGAGCCAAATCGGTGGAACCGATTTCAACAACTCGGTCAGTCCGAGATGGTTTCGGCGGAAACCTAACCCTAAATTTTCAATCCACAACTAAACTATGGAGTGTTTTCATTGGATAGAGTGATATCAATCGTGGCAAGATACATGGCAAAACAATGTGCTGGGGAATCGGAGTGAGAACAGCACAAAGATCAAGTCCATACCCTAGTTCGGCGATGGACTTGCTACGGCAGCAACGGCGGAGACGATCCCATTGACGGAGGTGGAGACCAGCGACTGGAGGCGGCTGGCGACGAGGAGGACGATCCGGAGACCCAGGGAGGCAAAGCAGACTGAGCGCGGGCGAAGAGGTTCGGAAAGTTTTCCAAATTTTGGCTCGTGGGTATATATAGCCTGACCCTGTCAGTGTGACCGAGTGGAACAACTCGGTGGCACCGAGATGCATAACTGCAAGCAGTTACTGCAACTCGGTGTGACCGAAAAGTTCAAATCGGTTGCACCGAGATTAAAAACCTAGATCGACTTAGTGATCTCGGTATGACAGAAATGGATGAATCGGTCAGAACGAAATGCCCAAAGAAGTTTTGGAAGTTTAAGTCTATGATGAATCAGGGACTCTGAGTGCTCCTCACACAGAGTGGTTCGAATCTGACTTGATCAAACTTTGTGATGCAGCATGAATAGAGTTTGAGACGAGAAGAGCATAGATAGCTAGAGAAGGTTCTTGGCATTCTTGTCCATCCACTTGGCAAGAGAAAAAGAAACCAATCAATCAAAACAACAAGTGGATGTCCTCGAATGAGTAAATTATGCAACCAACATGCTCACACAATAAAATAACAAATGAAATATGTGGCAAAGCATGCACAAACAATTCTAGCATCTATCAAGCAATTGGCGATGACTAGGTCATCTATATATGAGTATATTGACTTAGGAGTCAAATGAGAACATTTGATCATAGGTCATACTCATCGTTTAAGCACAAGTGGGGTTACCACTTTTACATAAAGCGTTGTTGTGTTCACACCATTAGAGTTGCTTTAGCTCAATTCTTAGAGTAAAGCTCCCCCTAGATGTGAGATCCCCCCTAAGAGGGATGAACTAACCTTGGGTTTTGTCGATGATGACTTCATGTAGGTGTTGAAGATGTGGATGCTCTAAGTTGATGTAGATCATTCAGAGCTATCCTTTGGAGTGAGTTGCACTTTCAATACCTACACGGGTTAGTCCCACAAGGAACAAACAAGGATATCCATAGAAATAGAGTGATGCACACACAAGATGATGTCTATGAGAGCATTAGGTTACCTTGTCCCTTGCCTTGCCAACAAGAGGGTTTGTGACTCCTTGAACTAGTGCAAGATGTGGAAGTTGATTGCACTTGTTCTTGCCAAAATGATAAGAGTGAAGTATGTTGGCGGAGTCACCCTTAAGAACTCTCTAGTTCTTCTTTTGCGGGATCCACACTATCTTGATGGGAATCCTCAGAGTTGTAGTTGTACTTGATGAAGTGGAACTTGATGTAGTCTTGGGAACCCACTTGACCAAGGCCTTAGCAGCTTCTTCAAATGCATGAATTTCCTCTTGAAGCTTGTCCTTGCCTTTTTCCTTGTGGTCTTGTGGTGGAAGATCATCTTGAGCTTGTGTCCCTTTGAAAGAAGTAGGATCATACTTCTCTTGTTGAGGAACAAACTTCGTCTTGGGGTATTGATCTTCTTCCCACTCAACTCCATTGGCATTGAACTTTCGTTCAAAACCAATACCTTGGTTCTTCCGGTGCCTTCCTTGCTTGCGTACAATTTCCTCGAATTTCTTACTCCTGACAAGGCTCTTGTAAACACCTTTCTCTATGATTCCCTTCAATAAGCTATTTTCTTGCTCAAGTGTAACTTGGCTAAGAGAATCATTAGTGGAGTCAAGAGAACTACTAGAAGCAACAATATTGGATTTAGCATGATTATTGTTACTACTAGAGGAAGAATCCTTCTTGTTCTTGTTACTAGACTTGACTTGAGGCATGTAAGTGGATAAGAGTAAACTCTTGGCAATGTAAGAAGAACTTTTCTTGCGAAGATCATCATTGATTGCCTTTAAGAACTCATGCTCTTGCTCAAGATTGAGCTTCTCAAAACGTAATTTCTCATGAGTCCTTAAAAGTTCTCAATGATCTCCTAAGATAGTTTCATGAGCTAACTTAAGAGTGTTTAGTTCTTTAGTTAGAGACTCAATCTTCTCCTTATCATTATCATTCGTTTCATCTTGATTAGCATGATTAATTTACATTTCATCATAGTATTCCTCACTAGAGTTGTCAACAAGTAAATTATCATCACCTAACAAGTCATCTTCATCACTATTGAAATCAACATACTCGGGGTGTGATACCTTTGGACCTTTGGCCATGAAGCATCTTCCAATTCCTTCATTTGGTGAATCAAATATGTCGTAGGAGTTGGTTGACACAAGTGCTAGACCGGCAACACCTTCATCTTGAGTATATTCGGAGTCGGAGTGATAGCTTCTCTCAGAGTGATTGTCGGAGTCGGAGCCGGATACCCATTCACCAACATGAGCTTGATGTCTTCGTTTTGTGTAGCTCCTTGATGACTTGTCCTTCCTTTCCGAATCCTTGCTTCTCCGAGAGGGTCTTCGTTCATAACGATCATCCCTACTCCTTCTCTCCCTCGATGGTGATTCTTCTCTTCTACTTCTTCTTTTGGGAGAATCTTCTCTTCTCTTGTAGGGGGCCGTACACTCATTGGAGTAGTGTCCGGGTCTTCCACAATTGTAGCAGTTTCGCTCTCGACTAGAAGATCTTTTGTCATTGTAGGACCTTGACTTGGAACTTCTCTCTTTGCTTCTACTCTTGTAGAACTTGTTGAAGTTCTTCACCATTAGGCTCAATTCTTCATTGAAGGTTTGTTTCTCACTTGATGATGTGGGAGCTTCACATGAGGCTTTGTAAGCACCACTTGACTTGTTATGGAGCTCCTCCTTATCCTTGAGTGACATCTCATGAGCAACAATTCTTCCAGTGACTTCCGTTGGCTTGAGATCTTTGTAATTTGGCATCATTTGGATCAATGTGCATACGGTATAATATTTTCCATCCAAGGCTCTTAGGATCTTCTTGATGATGAATTTGTCGGTC
Organism: Triticum dicoccoides; assembly: GCF_002162155.2. NCBI lineage: Eukaryota > Viridiplantae > Streptophyta > Magnoliopsida > Poales > Poaceae > Triticum > Triticum dicoccoides. The sequence goes on along the minus strand of NC_041393.1, from coordinate 1,042,067 downwards.
ATCTCTTCACTTCCTAAGCCGGCAATCTCATTTCTGATAAGAGCACATTTCAGCGACACCTTCACCATCCTTCATTTTGAACTTGTCAAGTTGACTTTGAAGCACATCCAACTTGGATTCCTTGACGGAGTCGGTACCTTCATGCATATCAATCAAACTATCCCAAATTTCCTTTGCATTCTCAAGACGGCTGATGTTGTTGAATTCTTCGGGGCACAATCCGTTGAAGAGGATATCACAAGCTTGAGCATTATATTGTAGCATCTTCAACACTTCCGCGGTAGCTTCATGGTTCGGTTCTCTCCCATCAAAGAATTCACCTCGCAAGCCAATACACACAATAGCCCAAACGACGGGGTTATGTCCAAGAATATGCATTTTCATCTTATGCTTCCAACTAGCAAAATTAGTGCCATCAAAGTAAGGACCTCTATGGTGGTAATTTCCCTCGCTAGACGCCATACTCTCCTAGGTTGTGAAACCAAGGCTATGACCACCAAAAGCTATGGAAATCAAAGCAAATGGAGACAAAAGCTCTGATACCACTTGTAGGATCGAAAGTATGTCTAAAGGGCGGGTAATTAGACAATTTGACCAAATAAAAATCTAGCCTTTTCCCAATTTGTTCTTGGTAGATTTTATCAACTTTAGACAAGTCAAGCAATCTCAACACAATTCAAGCAAGCATGCAAAGAGTTTATGAGCAGCGGAAAGTAAAGCATGCAACTTGCAAGAATGTAAAGGGAAGGGTTTGGAGGATTCAAACACAATTGGAGACACATATGTTTTTGTTGTAGTTCCGATAGGTGGTGCTATCATACATCCACGTTGATGGAGACTTCAACCCACGAAGGGTAATGGTTGCGCGAGTCACGGAGGGCTCCACCCACGAAGGGTCCATGAAGAAGCAACCTTGTCTATCCCACCATGGCCATCGCCCACGAAGGACTTGCCTCACTGATAGAGGCGGAGGTGTCCCGTCTTTCGATGAGATGGTGGATTTCGCTTTGGTGGAAGTCGACTTTGACGATCCGACTACGAACGTGATGAGGACATGACTACCTTGGATATGACCAAAAATATTGCATATATGCAAATTTGTCAGGTGATTTCTAGTGCAAACTATTCAATAATCTATTTATGTTATCCAGAACAAAAATACTTCACACACTTTTGTGTTTTGTCTAATTGCAGGTGTATGGGACATTTGTACAATCCACATATGAAGATAAGGAAGAAAGAGATGTTTATTTGCTGTCCAAAAAGTTCTCTCACGTCACTTTTGGCCCAAGAGAAGATAGAGTCCAAGTCTCTCACGTTCTGGATTCAGATTCGGACTGCACAGACATACCTGACTCAAAACGCACACAAGTTTTTCATACGGACTCCGAATTGGGTGATTCTTTTTGCATTGGAAACTAGATTTCGTGCACTTTCCAACCCAATTGGAATCACCTTCAAATTCGTCCGGAGCTTTGAGTTGTGGATGAAACAATCTGATGCTGCAGCAGAATCCGAGTCAAACTACAAGTCCAAAGGTGTTACATCACCTCCACTTTGGCCCATTGGCCTTGTACGACCTAGATTTAGTTTTAGGCTGCCTTGGGACGTCCTACCACCTCCTTGGCCGCCACCCCTTGCTCCTATATAAGTAGATCCATCTAGTAGCTTTTCCTTGGGATTTGTTTAGTTAAAAGTTAGCCATTGCAACTTCGTGTACTTCGTTTGTGTCCAACGACCAGACCAAGACCGCTTACGGATCCCCACCTTTATCAATACTTCATATATATTCGCAATATTCAGATTGCTTTTATCATATTCTTGCTCGTTCTTCGATTGCTTGCAGGAATAGACCTTCGTGGTCAGGTTGATCGTGCTCCGGCGTGGTCAATAACCTCAGGAGATTGGTTTAGCGATTGCTAAGGCGCAACGTCGTGCACGTTTGTAGTCGGATCGTCAAAGTCGTCTCCACCAAATCGATAGTTATCATCTCATCGAAAGATCGGGACACCCCCGCCTCTATCAAGTGGTATCAGTTTTCAGGTTGCTCGGTGAGAATTTCCAGTTTTCCTAGATTAGATTTATTTTCTTACCTATTGTCCAAGAAAAATGCACAAAAAAGAGTTAGATCTATTCATCCTTGGTCCAAGCCAGTCTGAGCCTTTGCAATTTTCTTTTCATTGCTTGCATAGTTGAATTATCGGTTGCATCGTCGTGTCGAGTTGCTGGTCTTAGTGTCTAGTTCCTTTAGAGTTTCGAGTTCTGTTCACATTAGTCACGCAGCCGCTGCATCATTATCCCATCCGCTGTCCACCATCCCATCCACCAATTTCCACCATGTGTTACGCACTATTTATTGCCATAATCATAGTTGAGGTCACTCACATCATCGCCTGATCGAATCTGCATCTTATCTAGTTTGTCTTGGAAAGAGGGAGAAAAAGAAGATAGAGAAAAAAAAGAGAGAAAAAAGGAAAGAAAAAAAAGAAAAAGAGAGAGAAGAAAAAGAAAAAAAAGGCGTGAGAAAAAAAAGAGAGAAGAAAAAAAATTGGATCTATCTAGAATCAATCTCGTACCTGAATTCGGATTGGAATCTGTTTTGCACACTGTTCAGTAAAACAGGTGTATCTTCCTCATACGAAGTCAGTTTTGGCTCCGTGAGTACTCAAATTGAAGATAGCGACGAGCCGCATCTAAATAGTTGCAGAAGCTAGTTCAATATTTGACACTTCAAAATCGGCTTCTAAATAGGTCTTTTTGCCCTCCGAAGTTCGTGAACACAACTTGTTCCAATTTTTCAAGCCAGTTTTAGAATTCTTTGACTCCCCATATCAACTTGGAATTGAGTGATTCTTTTTGCATTGGAAAGCTTGAGTTAGTAGCATTCTTTAAAAGAATTTATCAGAAAATTGTCTCAAACTTTTCAAGAGGAATGTTGGAGAGAGAGTTGTTGTATATCCTGCTTGGCAGTTGTTTTTCATCATTATCTTCACTGCCGTTGTGATCTTCACTTATATCTTGCTGTCAAGAGCTACTTAGTATCCTTCATTGATGCTAGTTGTGCTACGCCGTGACCTCATTAGTGTTCTAGGCTCGCGTCTCTAGTCCGGTCTAGCCTAGGACCAGCACAGTACCGTCGTTGAGCGTTTATTCAACATTGCATCTTTGAATTGATTATTGCTAATCTTTTGCTACCATATATAGCCAACCCAGCTCCACATATTTCTACACCGTGTATACGTATGCTCCCCTGGCAATCTCTTTACTCAATATTCGGAGTTACTTGACACCGCTGGTTGCCGATCACCGTCTGCTGCATGGTAAGAACTTGTAAGACATTGATATTTGCTTTACTGTGAGCGTTTTACCACCACATCCTAGTAGTTATAGGAACATTATTTTTGGGTTTTGTTTCTTGTTCTACTAATCATGACAGGATCCAGAGTCAATTCATGGGCTTTGTCGATCGCGGGAGACGTGCCACCACCTTTGCAAATACCACAACCGTCACGAGAGGTGCACAAACATCCAAATGCACATGATCAGGTTAATGTATCTATACCACCATTTAATGGCCGTTTTAAACCTGCTTTATATATTGAATGGGAGTTTGACATAAAAAATATATTTGCTTCCCATAATTTTAATGAACATAAAAAGGTTAAGGTTGCGGTTGGTTCTTTCATTGGTTATGCTTTGGTTTGGTGGAGTGAATATTGTCGGTTACACCCTGATTATATACCTACTACTTGGGATGATTTGAAACTTGCCATGTGACATACTTTCGTCCCTGCTTATTATACTCGTGACATGATTAAGAAGTTGCAACACTTAAAACAAGGTAGTGAAACTGTAACAAAATATTATGATGATTTACAAACTACCTTGTTGCATTCCTCTTTAGAAGAAAGTGAAGATGATTTTATGGATAGATTTTGGGGAGGATTAAACCGTGATATTCAAGAGATACTAATTCATGAAGAGTGTTATCCTATGGACCATTTGTTTCATCTTGCTTGCAAAGCTGAACAGGAAATAAAACGACGTGTTGGCCACGAGGAGAACAAGCGCACGGTGCACATTCCAAGAGTTGATATGATTGTTCCTTCAACTACTAGGCATACTATGACAACCACATCCGTTGTTGTCAGGACTACATCACCTCCACCATGTGACACATCGCCCCCGAGAGTGGCTACATCATCTGAGCTGATCATAAGAGGTAATGACAAAGGTACTGATCTTCCATCTCTACATGAGAATGATGAATGCCTTGTCAATTTGAATGCACCATCTGATGAGCTACCCACTACTTTGATCACACCACCTATTTTAGAGGACTACGTTGATAATTTGACTTTGCCATGTGATCAAACAACTGAAATACCAACAATTTTGAGTGCACCCATTGAATTAACTATTGATGCAAAAGAACCAATGTTTAATCATTTTGATATGACCTCTAATCTTGGTGATGATTCTGTGTTGAATGACTTATTGCATGTTTGCTTATTTAAGCATGTTGTAGCATGTAAATTTGATGCAAGTAAGGTTTATTCACCAATGTTGGGATGGTTTAATGATGAACACTGTCAATCTTTTGAAATGAATAAGAGCTTCACTTATATGTGCAAACTGAGTTGCAATATTTTCATGCCTTCTACTTCTTGTGCTAATTTTTTGGCTTTAGATTTTATGAACTATGCAAGTTACTCATCTATTCATGTGTCATATATGCAAAAATCAAGGGAAGTAAAAATGGATGACATATACATATACAACATGTACACCTTGTCTCTTTTGTTAGCCACATTTCAGATTAAGCAACGCCGAGGACGGCTTTATTTTCAAGAAGGGGAGGATGATGAGGACATGACTACCTTGGATATGACCAAAAATATTGCATATATGCATATTTGTCAGGTGATTTCTAGTGCAAACTATTCAATAATCTATTTATGTTATCCAGAACAAAAATACTTCACACACTTTTGTGTTTTGTCTAATTGCAGGTGTATGGGACATTTGTTGATGAGGACATCAATACAATTGTTACACCCACAGCCCCTGCTGCTATACATACTAGACCAATTACTAGAGCTCGTGCACGCCAACTAAATTACCAGGTACTTTCGTTTCTTGGTAATGATTCTAATGTTCATGAGAATATGATGCTGCCTAAATTGGATACATTTGTTTTGCTTACAAATGAAGGGCCTAGCTTGGAGAAGGATGAACATTGGAGCAAGAACAAGCATGGAGATGATGGCATGCGCAAGGGGAACAAGAACGGAGTTACAAGTGATGATTTCAGGACTTTGAAGCCACCATAATGGGTGCATGAAGCCTTGGACGAAATATACAAGATGCCACTTCATAAATTTCGTCCCAAGGCTATTTTAGGTGCTGCGTCACCTTATTATTGGGCCAGGCCCATGTAATTTCGAAATACATAAGTATAGGCTATTTTTAGAGTCCGTATGTGTGGGGAAACAAGAGATAGGGTTGATTTCGGACCCCTCCACCAAGGGCCACGACATTCCCCCCTCTTCCTCCATATATACAGCCCTTAGGGCATCGTTTAGACTTTGGGTTTTGTTTAGATTAAAAGTTCGCCATAGCTGCAACTTCGCGTACTTCGTTTGTGTTCAACGACCAGACAAAGGCGTCACAGAACCCCACCTTGATCAATAAAGCTTTCATCTTATATTCGCAATATCCAGATTGCAATCTCAGTTTCTTGCTTGTTCTTCGTTTGCTCGCAGGAAACAGACCCTCGTGGTCAGGTTGATCGTGCTCCGGCGTGGTCAATAACCTCTCGGAGTTGGTTTAGCGATTGCTAAGGCGCGACGTCCTCGCACGTTCGTAGTCGGATCGTCAAAGTCGACTTCCACCAAAGCGAAATCCACCATCTCATCGAAAGACGGGACACCTTTGCCTCTATATCAGGCTACATCATCTGAGTTGATCATAAGAGGTAATGACAAAGGTACTGATCTTCCATCTCTACATGAGAATGATGAATGCCTTGTCAATTTGAATGCACCATCTGATGAGCTACCCACTACTTTGATCACACCACCTATTTTAGAGGACTACGTTGATAATTTGACTTTGCCATGTGATCAAACAACTGAAATACCAACAATTTTGAGTGCACCCATTGAATTAACTATTGATGCAAAAGAACCAATGTTTAATCATTTTGATATGACCTCTAATCTTGGTGATGATTCTGTGTTGAATGACTTATTGCATGTTTGCTTATTTAAGCATGTTGTAGCATGTAAATTTGATGCAAGTAAGGTTTATTCACCAATGTTGGGATGGTTTAATGATGAACATTGTCAATCTTTTGAAATGAATAAGAGCTTCACTTATATGTGCAAAGTGAGTTGCAATATTTTCATGCCTTCTACTTCTTGTGCTAATTTTTTGGTTTTAGATTTTATGAACTATGCAAGTTACTCATCTATTCATGTGTCATATATGCAAAAATCAAGGGAAGTAAAAATGGATGACATATACATATACAACATGTACACCTTGTCTCTTTTGTTAGCCACATTTCAGATTAAGCAACGCCGAGGACGGCTTTATTTTCAAGAAGGGGAGGATGATGAGGACATGACTACCTTGGATATGACCAAAAATATTGCATATATGCAAATTTGTCAGGTGATTTCTAGTGCAAACTATTCAATAATCTATTTATGTTATCCAGAACAAAAATACTTCATACACTTTTGTGTTTTGTCTAATTGCAGGTGTATGGGACATTTGTACAATCCACATATGAAGATAAGGAAGAAAGAGATGTTTATTTTCTGTCCAAAAAGTTCTCTCACGTCATTTTTGGCCCAAGAGAAGATAGAGTCCAAGTCTCTCACGTTCTGGATTCAGATTGGAACTGCACAGACATACCTGACTCAAAACACACACAAGTTTTTCATACGGACTCCGAATTGGGTGATTCTTTTTTTGTTGGAAACTAGATTTCGTGTACTTTCCAAACCAATTGGAATCACCTTCAAATTCGTCCGGAGCGTTGAGTTGTGGACGAAACAATCTGATGCTGCAGCAGAATCCGAGTCAAACTACAAGTCCAAAGGTGTTACATCACCTCCACTTGGGCCCATTGGCCTTGTATGACCTAGATTTAGTTTTAGGCTGCCCTGGGACGTCCTCCCACCTCCTTGGCCGCCACCCCTTGCTCCTATATAAGTAGATCCATCTAGTAGCTTTCCCTTGGGATTTGTTTAGTTAAAAGTTAGCCATTGCAACTTCGTGTACTTCGTTTGTGTCCAACGACCAGACCAAGACCGCTTCCGGATCCCCACCATTATCAATACCTCATATATATTTGCAATATTCAGATTGCTTTATCATATTCTTGCTCGTTCTTCGATTGCTTGCAGGAATAGACCTTCGTGGTCAGGCTGACCGTGCTTCCGGCCTTGTCAGTAACCTCAGGAGATTGGTTTAGCGATTGCTAAGGCGCAACGTCGTGCACGTTTGTAGTCGGATCGTCAAAGTCGTCTCCACCAAATCGATAGTTATCATCTCATCGAAAGATCGGGACACCCCCGCCTCTATCAGAACGTGCGAGGACGTCGCGCCTTAGCAATCGCTAAACCAACTCCGAGAGGTTATTGACCACGCCGGAGCACGATCAACCTGACCACGAGGGTCTGTTTCCTGCGAGCAAACGAAGAACAAGCAAGAAACTAAGATTGCAATCTGGATATTGCGAATATAAGATGAAAGCTTTATTGATCAAGGTGGGGTTCTGTGACGCCTTTGTCTGGTCGTTGAACACAAACGAAGTACGCGAAGTTGCAGCTATGGCGAACTTTTAATCTAAACAAAACCCCCAAAGTCTAAACGATGCCCTAAGGGCTGTATATATGGAGGAAGAGGGGGGAATTTCGTGGCCCTTGGTGGAGGGGTCCGAAATCAACCCTATCTCTTGTTTCCCCACACATACGGACTCTAAAAATAGCCTATACTTATGTATTTCGAAATTACATGGGCCTGGCCCAATAATAAGGTGACGCAGCACCTAAAATAGCCTCGGGACGAAATTTATGAAGTGGCATCTTGTATATTTCGTCCAAGGCTTCATGCACCCATTATGGTGGCTTCAAAGTCCTGAAATCATCACTTGTAACTCCGTTCTTGTTCCCCTAGCGCATGCCATCATCTCCATGCTTGTTCTTGCTCCAATGTTCATCCTTCTCCAAGCTAGGCCCTTCATTTGTAAGCAAAATAAATGTATCCAATTTAGGCAGCATCATATTCTCATGAACATTAGAATCATTACCAAGAAACGAAAGTACCTGGTAATTTAGTTGGCGTGCACGAGCTCTAGTAATTGGTCCAGTATGTATAGCAGCAGGGGCTGTGGGTGTAACAATTGTATTGATGTCCTCATCATCCTCCCCTTCTTGAAATGAAGTCGTCCTCGACGGAAGTTCATCTTCCCCACCCAAATAAGGCTTCAAATCTGCAATGTTAAAAGTGGGACTAACCCCAAAATCTGCAGGCAGCTCAAGTTTATATGCATTATCATTTATTTTCTCTAACACCTTAAAGGGACCATCAGCACGTGGCATTAGCTTTGATTTGCGCAAATCAGGAAATCTATCCTTACGCAAATGTAACCAAACAAGATCTCCAGGTGCAAACATAACATGTTTTCTACCCTTATCTCCAGCAAGTTTATATTTAGCATTCATACGCTCAATGTTTTCCTTAGTTAACTCATGCATTTTTAAAATCAATTCAGCACGTTGTTTAGCATCAAAATTAACCTTCTCCGAAGATGGAAGAGGCAACAAATCAATAGGTGCACGAGGTAGGAAACCATACACAACTTCAAAAGGGCACATCTTAGTAGTAGAATGCAATGAACGATTATAAGCAAATTCAATATGAGGCAAGCATTCCTCCCACATTTTCTTATTATTCTTCAAAACAGCCCTAAGCATAGTAGACAACGTTCTATTGACTACTTCAGTTTGTCCATCAGTTTGGGGGTGACAAGTAGTACTAAAAAGCAGTTTAGTCCCCAACTTAGCCCATCAACATCTCCAAAAGTGGCTAAGAAATTTAGTATCACGATCTGAAACAATAGTATTTGGCACACCATGCAAGCGAATAATTTCACGAAAGAACAAATCAGCAACATTAACAGCATCATCGCTTTTATGACATGGTATAAAGTGTGTCATTTTCGAGAATCTATCCACGACAACAAATATGCTATCCCTCCCCTTCTTTGTTCGAGGTAAACCTAAAACAAAGTCCATAGATATATCCTCCCAAGGAACACTAGGTACAGGCAAAGTCATATATAAACCATGAGGATTGAGTCGTGACTTAGCTTTTTGACATGTAGTGCAGCGAGCAATAAAACGCTCAACATCCCGTCTCATCTTTGGCCAAAAGAAATGTGTAGCAAGTACGTCCTCCGTCTTCACGCCAAAGTGTCCCATTAATCCTCCTCCATGCGCCTCCTGCAACAACAAAAGACGAACGGAGCTAGCTGGAATGCATAGCTTGTTAGCACGAAACACAAATCCATCGTTAACAACAAACTTGTTCCACATTCTTCCTTCTTTACAATTATGCATTACATCTTTAAAATCAGCATCATGCACATATTGATCTTTGATGGTCTCTAAACCAAATATTTTGAAGTCAAGTTGTGAAAGCATAGTATAGCGACGAGACAATGCATCAGCAATAACATTTTCTTTTCCCTTCTTGTGTTTAATGACATAAGGGAAAGTCTCAATGAATTCAACCCATTTAGCATGTCTACGATTCAGTTTAGCTTGACTTTTAATATGTTTCAAAGATTCATGATCAGAATGTATCACAAATTCTTTGGGCCATAAATAATGTTGCCATGTTTCTAAAGTCCGAACAAGAGCATATAATTCTTTATCATAAGTAGAATAATTCAGACTAGGCCCACTCAATTTTTCAGAAAAGTATGCAACAGGTTTGCCATCTTGTAATAACACACCTCCTAATCCAATTCCACTAGCATCACATTCAAGCTCAAAAGTCTTATTAAAATCAGGAAGTTGGAGTAAAGGAGCATGTGTCAACTTATCTTTCAATACCGTGAAGGCTTCTTCCTGTGCGGTACCCCAAAGAAAAGGCACATCTTTCTTTGTAAGCTCATTGAGAGGTGCAGCAATGGTGCTGAAATCTCTCACAAAACGCCTATAGAATCCAGCGAGGCCAAGAAAACTCCTCACTTGTGTGACCGTTTTGGGCTGCGGCCACCTCCTAATCCAATCTTGGCTTTATCAACTTCAATTCCCCGTGGAGTAACAACATAGCCAAGAAAAGATACTCGGTCGGTGCAAAAGGTGCACTTCCCAAGGTTACCAAACAAACGTGCATCACATAGAGCAATAAAAACAGCACGTAAATGTTCCAAATGTTCTTCCAAAGATCTGCTATAAATCAATATGTCATCAAAGTAAACTACCACAAATCGTCCAATGAAAGCACGTAAAACTTCGTTCATTAATCTCATGAAAGTACTAGGTGCATTAGTTAACCCAAAAGGCATGACTAACCACTCATATAATCCAAACTTAGTTTTAAATGCTGTTTTCCATTCATCTCCCAATTTCATACGAATTTGATGGTAGCCACTATGCAAATCAACTTTGGAGAATATTGTAGAGCCACTCAATTCATCAAGCATATCATCTAGCCTAGGAATAGGATGACGATAACGAATAGTAATATTATTAATGCCTCTACAATCAACACACATACATGATGTACCATCCTTTTTCGGCACTAGAATAATAGGAACAGCACAAGGACTAAGGGATTCACGTATATAACCTTTGTCGAGAAGCTCTTGTACTTGGCGCATAATCTCCTTCGTCTCCTCTGGATTGGTACGGTATGGTGCACGATTTGGCAGTGAAGCACCGGGAATTAAGTCAATCTGATGCTCAATCCCTCGAATAGGCGGTAATCCCGGTGGCACGTCTTGTGGAAAGACGTCAGCGAACTCCTGCAAAATGTTAGTGACAGCAGGAGGCAAAGAGGAAGGCACGTCCTCGAATGAAAATAATGCCTCTTTGCACACAAAAGCATAGCAAACAGATTTGCTGAAATCTAGCTCATCAATATCAGATTTGGTGGCAAATAAACATGCACTTTTCAATTTAATTTCAGAAGCAACACTAGATGGTTTATTATTAGGCTTCATTTGTTGCTCAAATTCTTTTGCCACAATCTGATTTTCACTCTTATTCGTCTCCTGTTTTGCTTTATTAGCTCTATTAATATCATCTTTCAAAATGGAACCAGGAGTCATAGGAAGCAAAGTAATATTTTTACCCTTATGAACAAGAGTATAGTGATTGTTTCTACCATGGTGTACAGAATTTTTATCAAATTGCCATGGTCTACCAAGTAATAAGGAACATGCTTGCATAGGTACCACATCACAATCAACATAATCAGCATATGTAGAGATACTAAAATGCACACGAACAGTACGTGTTACCTTAACCTTGCCGCTGTTGTTGAACCATTGGATGTAGTAAGGATGTGGATGTGGTCTTGTGGTGAGAGAAAGCTTCTCCACCATCTCCATGCTAGCCAAGTTGTTGCAGCTCCCTCCGTCTATGATGACGCGCACAGAACGTTCCTTCACAACTCCCTTGGTATGGAACAAATTGTGCCTCTGATTTTGCTCAGCTTGTGTGACCTGCACACTCAAAACACGTTGAGCAACTAAACATTCATACCTGTCAGCGTCTTCAGGAGCCATGTATTGCGTCTCATGATCAGAATCATCTCCACCATGTTCTTCACGTGTAATAAGAGCCAAAGTCTCCTCATCATAGTCACTAGCTGATGAGGACATCAATACAATTGTTACACCCACAGCCCCTGCTGCTATACATACTGGACCAATTACTAGAGCTCGTGCACGCCAACTAAATTACCAGGTACTTTCGTTTCTTGGTAATGATTCTAATGTTCATGAGAATATGATGCTGCCTAAATTGGATACATTTGTTTTGCTTACAAATGAAGGGCCTAGCTTGGAGAAGGATGAACATTGGAGCAAGAACAAGCATGGAGATGATGGCATGCGCAAGGGGAACAAGAACGGAGTTACAAGTGATGATTTCAGGACTATGAAGCCACCATAATGGGTGCATGAAGCCTTGGACGAAATATACAAGATGCCACTTCATAAATTTCGTCCCGAGGCTATTTTAGGTGCTGCGTCACCTTATTATTGGGCCAGGCCCATGTAATTTCGAAATACATAAGTATAGGCTATTTTTAGAGTCCGTATGTGTGGGGAAACAAGAGATAGGGTTGATTTCGGACCCCTCCACCAAGGGCCACGAAATTCCCCCCCTCTTCCTCCATATATACAGCCCTTAGGGCACCGTTTAGACTTTGGGTTTTGTTTAGATTAAAAGTTCGCCATAGCTGCAACTTCGCGTACTTCGTTTGTGTTCAACGACCAGACAAAGGCGTCACAGAACCCCACCTTGATCAATAAAGCTTTCATCTTATATTCGCAATATCCAGATTGCAATCTCAGTTTCTTGCTTGTTCTTCGTTTGCTCGCAGGAAACAGACCCTTGTGGTCAGGTTGATCGTGCTCCGGCGTGGTCAATAACCTCTCGGAGTTGGTTTAGCGATTGCTAAGGCGCGACGTCCTCGCACGTTCGTAGTCGGATCGTCAAAGTCGACTTCCACCAAAGCGATATCCATCATCTCATCGAAAGACGGGACACCTTTGCCTCTATCAGGCATATATAAACCATGAGGATTGAGTCGTGACTTAGCTTTTTGACATGTAGTGCAGCGAGCAATAAAACGCTCAACATCCCGTCTCATCTTTGGCCAAAAGAAATGTGTAGCAAGTACGTCCTCCGTCTTCTTCACGCCAAAGTGTCCCATTAATCCTCCTCCATGCACCTCCTGCAACAACAAAAGACGAACGGAGCTAGCTGGAATGCATAGCTTGTTAGCACGAAACACAAATCCATCGTTAACAACAAACTTGTTCCACATTCTTCCTTCTTTACAATTCTGCATTACATCTTTAAAATCAGCATCATGCACATATTGATCTTTGATGGTCTCCAAACCAAATATTTTGAAGTCAAGTTGTGAAAGCATAGTATAGCGACGAGACAATGCATCAGCAATAACATTTTCTTTTCCCTTCTTGTGTTTAATGACATAAGGGAAAGTCTCAATGAATTCAACCCATTTAGCATGTCTACGATTCAGTTTAGCTTGACTTTTAGTATGTTTCAAAGATTCATGATCAGAATGTATAACAAATTCTTTGGGCCATAAATAATGTTGCCATGTTTCTAAGTCCGAACAAGAGCATATAATTCTTTATCATAAGTAGAATAATTCAGACTAGGCCCACTCAATTTTTCAGAAAAGTATGCAACAGGTTTGCCATCTTGTAATAACACACCTCCTAATCCAATTCCACTAGCATCACATTCAAGCTCAAAAGTCTTATTAAAATCAGGAAGTTGGAGTAAAGGAGCATGTGTCAACTTATCTTTCAATACCGTGAAGGCTTCTTCCTGTGCGGTACCCCAAACAAAAGGCACATCCTTCTTTGTAAGCTCGTTGAGAGGTGCAGCAATGGTGCTGAAATCTCTCACAAAACGCCTATAGAATCCAGCGAGGCCAAGAAAACTCCTCACTTGTGTGACCGTTTTGGGCTGCGGCCAACTCTCAATACCTTCAATCTTGGCTTTGTCAACTTCAATTCCCTGTGGAGTAACAACATAGCCAAGAAAAGATACTCGGTCGGTGCAAAAGGTGCACTTCCCAAGGTTACCAAACAAACGTGCATCACGTAGAGCAATAAAAACAGCACGTAAATGTTCCAAATGTTCTTCCAAAGATCTGCTATAAATCAGTATATCATCAAAATAGACTACCACAAATCGTCCAATGAAAGCACGTAAAACTTCGTTCATTAGTCTCATGAAAGTACTAGGCGCATTAGTTAACCCAAAAGGCATGACTAACCACTCATATAATCCAAACTTAGTTTTAAATGCTGTTTTCCATTCATCTCCCAATTTCATACGAATTTGATGGTATCCACTACGCAAATCAACTTTGGAGAATATTGTAGAGCCACTCAATTCATCAAGCATATCATCTAGCCTAGGAATAGGATACAATCTACAATGTTCAGACCACCATACACATGCAAAACTAGTGAAAGCACAAACAGCAGCAGCAACTCGTCTCTCCTCAGGATATTGTAAACATGTAACTCGTTGTTCAGTTTCTAACTCCCAAGTAAGATATATATCAGGAACATATCTACCCTCAAATGGTGGAATATTCAATTTCAGTTTAGGAATATGGACATCATCTCGTACCTGAGGTGGTGGTGCAGGCCTACCATTACGAATATATACCTGAGGTCGACCTGCTGGTGGTGGTACAGGTGGCTGCACGTAGTGTTGATTTTGATCAACCTCATCCTCATAATCTCCCACATAATCATCCTCCTCCGCATCAGCAGCAGGAGCCACAGAAGTATCAACAGCAGCACCAACAGTTTGGCCAAACGCAAGAGGAACACGGCTTGCTCGGCGGAGGTCTGCTTCGCGACGTGGAGGTAGTCGTTGTTGTTGTTGTTGGAGAGGTGCGTTAGGTGCAGCGGGTGGTGGTGGTGGAAGACGCGCGAGCAATTCATTAAACTTGTTATCGAGCTTTGTTTCGAACGTCTTCTTAAGGCCAGTGATCTTCTCCATGGCCTCTTCAAAATTGTTCAGCACATCTTGCACCTGTTCAGTCATCATTTGCTGAAACTTATCATGAAGCTCCTTGTTCGATAAATTCTCCCAGTCAATCTCGTCAGCTTGTGATCCTGGCATGGTTAGCAGCAATAGAAACACACAAGAATATGATCCTACAGACTACGAACAAGTGGTGGAGGTGGGTGTCACAAATCCGTCAAGCAAATCTCAAATTCTTACCAGTTCTTACCCAGCAGCAGGCGGTGATCGGCAACCGTTGTAGTCAAAAACTCTCAAAGCTTGGATAGAGCGATTACCAGGGAGAGTCAAACGCACGACGTAGATGTATGTGGAGCTGGGAAGGCTTATACTATGGTAGCAAAAAGGGTCAGCAATAATCAATTCGGAGATGCAAAGTTGAATAAACGCTCAACGACGGTACTGTGCTGGTCCTAGGCTAGACTGTGCTAGAGACGCGAGCCTAGAACACCAACAAAATCACGGCGCGGCACGTAAACAAGGGAAAAGCACACTCTGAATTTTTTTTTCGCTCTTTTTTTTTTGCGCTCTTTT